>NC_053026.1:197510774-197602285 GCF_003073215.2 Triticum urartu | reverse complement strand
TGACGTTGCGATATCCTTGGGAAATGAACTACGATAGAAAGCTCCAAAACATGAGCTAGTTCTACTACACACATGTGAACAACTGTCCTAGATAAGCATGACCACGTAGTAGTCATATAACAAAACACTACAGAGTTCTGGTTGGGAACCATCATTGAGAATAACGAAGACATGTGCATGACCTAGGATTAGCACAACAGACTCCTTTTTCTTGAACAAATCAATCAGTAGCATGGTGTGCTACGGAATTCATATGGAACGAAGATGAGCAGTCTAACAAACCATAGAATACTTTGCACATGCATGACTGACTAGGGATGATTCCAGAGGAAGCGAAACAAACTTTCCCGAATTCACGGCGGCAACTTGCATCAATTGCACGTGAATTAAAGGAAGTCACTTCTTTCATCGAACATATCCTTCATGAATGGATCACGAAGAAAATGGTTACACAAGTTTCCAACACTAGATTATATGTTCATGATGAATCATGGAGGAGGTAAAAATTGTTGTTGATGGGCTCAACAACAATTCATCCAGGCTTCCATATGGATGGAATTTCACAATTGAATGAACATAGTGATAGCATTGGTCAGACCAAAAGATGTATCGGTGTATGCTCGAGGGATCAACCACGAGTAAGACAACATTACGAGAATCGTTGTTCCTGATTTGACTCGATGATAGCCCACACTCGAACAAAAGTTTGGGCAAGGCAATAGATCCAACAACTGATCATGAAGATCAATCGATGAAGATATGATCTTTCTTTAACTAACACGCAAACACAAGGATATCCCTTTGGACCAAACTAAGTTAGGCAAGCTTTTATCTTCCAACTCTCCAAGTTGTTGTTTAGCTTAACCAACTATGATGCAGAGCATCCTATGGACATCACCATGTCAAGAGTCCGTTCGACGAGTGACACGTGCGACATCTACTTCACATACTCAAAGGTGAATTATCTCCTTTACATGTGCTCACTTGACCCCTTCGAGGATGGTATACTACTTGACACTTCTCCCGTGTGCATGCATAGGTATTGTCGGAGCTTCACGGATGACGAGGAGGAGTGCAAGTGCCAAGGAACAACTACACCATCCACGAGGGAAGCCTGTAAGCGACGATGGAAGAAGACGGAGCTGCTGAAGCTACAGCGGCCGGACATCCGGGCCAGAGGCCGGACATCCGACGCCTGGGCAGACGCGTAGGGGCTTCCCAATAGACGGCCAACAACATCAGTGGCCGGACATCTGGCGCAAGCCCCGGATATCCGGCCTCGGCCTCGGAAATCCGAACACCGCCGAACCCAGGAGCAACAAGACCAACCCCGCCATCCCGGACATCCGGCCCCTCCAGCTTGGACATCCGGCCCTCCGTGAACGCCCGGACATCTGGCCCGACACCCGGATGTCCGGCCTTCCCTGCCTATCTGCAGTGCATCTGGGCCGAGGCCCATGTACCCATTCGCCCCATAGACTATATATACTCCCCCTCCACCTATGTTTTAGGGTTAGCAACGGTTTAGCTCATGTTTGTGTGAGAGCTTTGCTCATCCACTTGGTTACCTTCTCCACAGAGATTCGAGCCTTTACCGGAGAAGATCCCGCAAGCGGATTCAAGACCCCTTTTAGGGAAGAACTCAAGACCTCCTCACGGAGAAGACAGTTACCACTGTATCGTCCCTAGTTGATCGTGTACCGTGTATCGTTCCATGTATCCGAGGATCTAGCACATGTGTGACTTATTCATGTTGGTTTGAGTGCTCCTCTTCATTTCCCCTTGTGTTTCTCTCGTTTTCCCCTTTGTGTTCCTCGTGTTCTTCGCGGGATTCCGCTCCTTCCATGAAAGAGCGGCCAATTAGGGTTCTACCCTACATCATCTTAGTATCATGAGCCACGTTGATCATGATTTCGGAGCCTCCCCCTTGTTTTCTAGCATTCTTTTGTTTGATTTCGTCCTAAATTCGAAAATTCCCCACCAAAAATAGCCCCCCAAATTTTTTTGTGATTTGTTGGTGTGATGATATTTTGTTGATTTTGATCCATGGATTCGTTGTGTTCTGACTAGATCTATCTTTCCCCCAAGTTTCCCCGCTTTCCATCCACGAAATCCATCAAATTTTGCCCTTGAAATCATCAATTTCCGCCCCCAATTCGAAAATTTCCGCCCCAAACGAGATCTGGAATCGTCGGGGCGGACATCCGGGCCAAAGGCCGGACAACTGGGCCATCGGGCCGGACATCCGCGGCCCTGGCCGTACATCTGGCTCCTGGAGCACCAAATCTGCTCGGTTTTGGACATCAGGTCCCGGATTTCCGGCCCCGAGCCCGAATGTCCGGCCCCTGACATCTCAGCCACCCCCGTTTCACCGTTTTGTCCATAACTAATTCATCCGGAGTCTGATTTTTGCGTTCTTTAGCTCGTTGAAAATCTCTTGACATCCCCCTTCCCACAAAAATACTACCATCACCATTTTTGAAACTTTGGCATCTTTGCAGCTTACACCACATCACCCGCTACACCACCACCGACATCCGCAACCTAACCAATTTTGTTCCCCGTCGCATTAGTGGTTGCTTCAGGAGTGATTTGAGTCTCCTAAGGTGTTTAGGCTACTTAGGGACGGTTGCTTCTTCGTCAACCACCACCACCACCATAACTTCCGCCTAGGCTTGACCACCATACACTGCCACCATCCCAACTTAACCCAATTTTGTTAGTGTTGTGAGTTGTGTCTCCTAAGGTGTTTCGGCTACTTAGGGACCGTGCTTTCAACTCCGACACCATCTATAGTACACCACCTTACCCTCCACTTCCGCTTTGCCTACTCGCAAAACCCATCATTGCATTTCCGCAATCCCATTGAGCTACCGCAACCACCATCAAATCCTGCTACCACCATTTGACATTTGACATTTGAGATTTTGAGTTCGCGTTTTTTCCGTTTCCTAAGGTGTTTCGGCTACATAGGGATGAGTCTCCATCATCTTGATATCTCCATCAAGATCACCGCCACTCATCATCGCCAAGGATGGTAACCTCCATATCATCTCGGTATCATGGTATCCCTCCATTGTGCATTCCCTTGCCATTGCTTTGATAACCCCTAGCCCATTTAGCGTCACTTGCCTATCGAGACTAGCCATTTGAGTATTGCCGGCAACGTTACTTGTGCACATTAGTGATCTATACCATACATTGCATACATACCATATCATATCGGTATCATATCATCCATATCATATTGGTTTGTGCATTGTGCAAAAGTGGCCATACATATAAAAAAGAAGAATAAAGCTTTTAAGCAAAAGAGAAAGAGCAAAGAAGCTTGTAAGCAAGTGCCATAGCATCATACCACATTGCATATAAGATTTTCATATCCGATCATCATGGATCATACCACTGGAACATCATATACATAGCATACTTGGGATAGAAGTCGTTGCATCTTTGTCTCCTATAGGTTGTCCACAAGTGTCGTATCCGCCTATTAAGAAATCGTGCTAGCGTCTCTCTAGAGTTGTGCAACAAGAGCATTTTCCGTGGATTCCACATTTTGAGCTCATCCCTTGGTTGCACGACCCCATTTATCTATTCCTATGTGTGTTTCCGCGTGCCACATATTTCTATTGGTCTACTTGTTACACTTGCGAATTTTTGAATCTCTTTCAACATTATTGACTCTTGCTCACATTTCGCATCAAATTTTTGTGCCACTATCCTCACCAAGCTCCACCATAAGCCTTATTTGTGTAGGTGTGAGAAACCGACAAGAATTGGTACCAATTGTGCTATTTCCTTGTCCACATTGCAGTGATCATTGATCCACTTTCAACTTCGATCAAGGCACATTTGGTATTCGTTCTTCTCTTTCTACCACTCACATTTTTCTCTTGGAGTGATGGATAGGCAAGGCATTTCATCTTCGGTCTACAACAACAATGACGAGTTCGATGCCATGAACAACTCCAACGATGCCAAGATGCGAGCTCAAATGGAGGAGATCAAAGCCCTCATCAAGACCTACAAGCGGTCTTCCTCATCTTCGAGAAGACGATCAAGAGCACATGTCTCCGAGCTACCATCTCTGGAAAAATCAAATCGGCATCGACACCATCACCAACAAGGACGTGAAGGTCAAGAGCTCAACACCAACAACCACTCAACGACTTCACCATCTCACTTGGTATCTTCGCCAAGCGACTTCAAGGCATCTTCGCCTTCCGATATACGACATCTTCGCCCACAAGCACTTCAAGAGAAGCTCCCCAAGCTCAAGTCTGCGACTTCCACGAGCTACTACGACTCGACATTGGCCATGTGATTCCTTTCTATGGACTCAAGAACCCGAGGAGTATCTCGAGTGGGAGCGTTTGATGGACGACTACCTCAAGCTACATCAAGTTCCTCCCGAAGATCAAGTGAAGTGCGCCACAAGGAATTTCCATGAATACGCATCCACATGGTGGCTTCACACACCATCGGAGACCTATGACATGAGTTGGCCCAAGACGATGAGAGATATACGGAGAGAGTTCGTGCCTCCAACCTACATGGAACAACTTCGACGCCAATTGGAGAACACCATCCAAGGATCCAAGTCCATCGATGAGTACTTCAAGGAGATGAAGAAAGCCTTGCAAAGAGCCGGCATGGACGACCCCATTTCGATGAAGTTCCACTTCATGATGGGATTGCACAACGACATCTCCAACACGATCTTCCTCGAGAACTACAAGTCCCTCGACGACAACTACATTGGTGCTCTCAAGGCGGAACAAGAACTCATAAAGGCCAAGGCTTCTCCAACCCAAGCACACTTCTTGAAGACCAAGATCCAATAAGGCGAGCATGAGGATAGTTCCACCAAGATGTCCAAGCCCTACGAGCTCCAAGACGGTGCTCCCAAGTTCGACTTCACCTCCATGCCTCTTTATGGCATTGATGATGCCGATCCTCCATGACTCTTTTTCAAGACGATGCGGCGAAGACTACGACTATGGAGCCAATCAAGGAACATGCTTTGGAGGTGAGCGACATGGTGATGAGCAAGGATGATGCTTCCATCTTCGGAGGCGAGAGTGATGATGTGCCATCTTCGGCCTTCATCCATGGCGACGGCGATGAGATGGTTGAGCATGGGATTTTCCCTTCGACCATGGCGACGTATGATGACATGAGTGACTTTAGCCACCATATTGAGAGTGAGAGTGACTTCACCACTAGCCCCATATATGATGTGTTGCCACAGTTCCCATGTAAGGAGAGCCACAACCCCCACCACTTGAGTGAGATGAGTGACTCCGCCATACGTGAGATTGAGTGAACCTACCTTGTGGGAGTGAGTGAACCACCACATAGAGAGAGTGAGATAGTTGATAGGTCATGTGAGGCCACTTTCAACACTAACGACTTGACCTCTACCTCTATTGTGTCTTCTCATTTGGTGCTAGGTCCCATCTATGATGACGCGCCGATTCGTGATGACTTCGTCCTCCCTTTGGACAAGACGATGGCCATGGTGGAATATGATGCACCCCCCACATGGTTCCATCAAGATGAAGATGACCACCATTTGGTCTTTCCCACCTCACCTACACCACGTGAGTGGAATGAAAATGGTAACATAGGTGAAGGTGATGCTCTAGTCCCACTAGCAGACATTCATGACATTGATTGCTTGCATGATGTTGATCCCCTTACTGACATGCTTCATGCTAGTATGCTTTCCGCATGCGATGATTTACCCATTTATGATAAGTATGATGATTTCCATGTGGAGTCTTTTAGTTGTGATGCCATGTTACATAGGATTTTTTGTTACAATTCTCTAGGTCACATCAAGTTTGACAATCCGCTTGACTTGTCATATGCTATGCATGAGATCAATCATATGTCATATTTGCAATCTCTTCATAAGGACTATGCATATGCCATTAAAATTAACCCAATTTGCACATATGGCATAGATGACAATCCCATGGTTATTGGCATTTGTCTTTCTTGTGATGATATTGATATGCTCCCTTTGCATCATTTATCTCATATGCCATGCCATGACTACCTAGCTACGGATATGCATTGTTTTGGATGTTGTCCATTTTCTCCATATGATGTTTCCAATATTTCTCATGAGGAGACCCCCGTAGTTTCCTCATACATTTTAGGAGATTTTGATTCATCCCATTCATTGCATGATCCCAATACTTGTGTGCACCATATGCTTCCCATGAATAAACATGCTATTGATGTGCCATATACTTGCATTCTCAATTTGTGTCCCCATCGTGTTATACACAATAACCATTCTTTCATGATGGATGACATGTTCTTATACCATGCATCAAATTTCTTTGAGAGATGCTTATCTTGTGCTAACACTCACGTGCACATACACATCACGATGGATGATGTGTACATTTACCACACACACAATCTCTTTCGTTTGTGTAGGTACCCACGAATTCTTGTCAACCTCGCAATCCCATGAGTTGACAAAACGAGCTCTAGAGAGCAATGATGACTTGGGATCCCATGGAGTGTCTTTCCCACCGCCCTCTTTGTGCAAAGACTTCGCGCATTTCTTCTACATGACCCTCAGTTGGCTATGGGTTATTGTCCATTATATATCCTTTGCCCATCTTTCCATGTTCACTTTGCATGATATGTTCATTACTATGCCTTTGCCATGCATTCGTGACCCATGCTTTCCATTACACATGATGATTGATTCTCATACTAGTATGTGTATTTGCAAGCTTGGTGGAGATATTGCTTGTTATTGCCATGTTTGCTTTGTGCCCCATGCCTATGATGATACTATGATCTTGCTTTGTGTTCGTGCTTGCGATATGTCATGTGCATTGTCTATGCCTATTATTTGCTCACATTACATGATGGCCATGATTTCCTCTAGTATGTTGCATCTTCACACTACTAGCTTGCACGACTTGATTACTATGCTTGCTTATGTTGCATCACCAATGATTCATACTTGCTCATTTAATGCGGTTGATGACAACCATCTACATGCTTATCACATGATTGTTATTGCTTTCCGTCATATATCTCCATATGTTTCCTCTCTCATGCTAGATGATTTGCCATGTATTGAGTGCAATTATGCCTTTATTCTTGATAATGAGTTTGCCCCCATAGCATTTTCGCATATATTTGGAGATTTTGACATATTTCTTGTGAAGCATGCTTGTATTACCTCTTTGCACCATATACCTAGTGCCATGAATATTGCCATTGTTGGATCACATTATTCATGCACTTGTGATTCTAATGGTTATGTGCAAGAGAAAAGAACCATCATGATGGATGATGTGTTTATATACCATGCACATACGTTCTTTCTTATGTTGTGTGCATGTGTAGAATACTTGAACTTCGTGTCAACTTCCACATCACGTGAGTTGACAATCCAAGCACTTGAGAGCGAACCACCTTCTACCATGATGATTCTACATCGCACTTGCTTGTACTTCGGCATTGTGAAGGATGCACGAGGACACGCTTTCAAGGTGACATCTTTCTTGAGCATGGATATTGTGGATCATACTACTTGTGTTTCTTGCACCATGAGACTTATTGTCCATCTTGGACCACTTGATTGCACACACATTAGAGATCTTGCTTCGACTTGTCATTTTCACCGTTCCATGCATCATGATATATATGCCTTGTGTGTTGCATCTAATTCTTGGATTACGTGCTCCTCTCATATGTTTGGTTGCAGCAATGTCATAACTTCACATATGCCATGTCCCATTGATTGCTACATGCTTGCCTTGATTGCCTCACACATGATGAACAATTGCTCTTTCCATTGTCTTGAGTGCCACACGATATTCACTACACCCCATGCACATTATGCTTGGATTGTCTTGCACTTGACCCGTGTGTTTAGACACTTCATTTTATTTGGTGTTGTGAATGATTCTTATGCCTACCATAGACCTTTCATTGAGCGCTTTGCCCATGCTTGCTATGACTTTGAGGTAGATGCTTATTCTTTTGTTACACATATTTGCATCACTACCTCACATTTACATGCTTGTCCCCATGATATATTTGCTTGTGCTCGATTGATATGCTTACATTCCATGTCACAATCCTTTGTCACACCATATGCTTTGCATGATGACGACACTTGTTTAGTGACTCACCTATCGAAAGCTTGGTTTTGCACTAACGCTAACCACATTTGTTTTTTCCAAGTGTTTGTTGTCCTTACTCCTTTTGAAGGAATCACAAGACGGTGCGACATTGGAGAGTGCCAATTTCGAGCTTCAAGATGACAAGTACTTGGTGAACGTCCACATCTACACGGTGAAGCCATCTCTTTCCCATGGTGATTTGGTTTTCGATCGAAGTCGGATCTTTCCCAAGGGAGGGGAGATGATGCGGAGCATCCTATGGACATCACCATGTCAAGAGTCCGTTCGGTGAGTGACACATGCGGCATCTACTTCACATACTCAAAGGTGAATCATCTCCTTTACACGTGCTCACTTGACCCCTTCGAGGATGGTATACTACTTGACACTTCTCCCGTGTGCATGCATAGGTATTGTCGGAGCTTCACGGATGACGAGGAGGAGTTCAAGTGCCAAGGAAGAACTACACCATCCACGAGGGAAGCCTGGAAGCGACGATGGAAGAAGACGGAGCTACTGAAGCTACAACGGCCGGACATCCGGGCCAGAGACCGGACATCTGGCGTCGGGGCAGAGCGTAGGGGCTGCCCCAACAGACGGCCAACAACATCAGCTGCCGGACATCCGGCGCCATCCCCGGACATCCGGCCTCGGCCTCGAAAATCCGGACACCGCCGAACCCGAGAGCAACAAGACCAACCCCGCCAGCCCGGACATCCGGCCCCTCCAGCCCGGACATCCAGCCCTCCGCGAAGGCCCGGACATCTGGCCCGACGCCCGGACGTCCAGCCTTCCCTGCCTGCGTGCAGTGCATCTGGACCGAGGCCCATGTACCCCTTCGCCCCTTAGACTATATATACTCCCCCTCCACCTACGTTTTAGGGTTATCAAAGGTTTAGCTCATGTTTGTGTGAGAGCTTTGCTCATCCACTTGGTTACCTTCTCCACGGAGATTCGAGCCTCCACCGGAGAAGATCCCCCAAGCGGATTCAAGACCCCTTTTAGGGAAGAAGTCAATATCTCCTCACAGAGAAGACCGCTACCATTGTATCGTCCCTAGTTGATCGTGTACCGTGTATCATTCGATGTATCCGAGGATCTAGCACATGTGTGACTTATTCATGTTGGTTTGAGTGTTCCTCTTCGTTTCCCCTGGTGTTTCTCTCGTTTTCCCCTTTGTGTTCCTCGTGTTCTTCGCGGGACTCTGCTCCTTCCGTGAAAGATCGGCCGATTAGGGTTCTACACTACATCAAACTAGCTCAGGGGTATCCAACATAGATTCTTGGACGAGGGGTGGTTTAGGGAAAAACTAGCATGATCACGAACTCAACATAGCGGTCAGGGAACAACCTAGTAATACTTATGAGAAGATATTCAGAAAATCACGAACCATCGATATGTTATTAAGGTCGAGAGATATCTTGCTTTCCAGGGAAGATGATATGATCAAAAAGTGAGAGACTGATACAATCCGAACTCATTGATCGAAGGGTGCACCAAGAAAATGGACTAGGTAGCATGATCATTCTTAGGATGATGGCTCAATAACTAGCACGCTAAGAATGAGAGTATTGTCCATTAACTACCAAGCAACGGGGTTGCTAGGAGTATTGATTTCACACATCATAGTTCACTTGTCGGCATTGCGGTTGCAGTAACGCGGGACCAAGAAATGAATGATGATGGCGAGAAGTATCACTTCGTCAAGAATTCATAAGACGTGGTGCAATTCCTATGATATTCTTGACCTAAAGTGGGTAATACTTCAGGGTAAAACAAACCAGAAGCTAGATTTGCATTTGCTCTGCAGAATACAACTGCTTAGATCCAATCCATGAAAAGGATGAGGTACTAGAATTTGTTTCTCCTAGTCATTCTGGAATAGAATGGCTTGACGGACCACAAGAGTAAAAGGCATCGATGAACACGAATGCACAACTACTCTTGATGATCAACTGATAGACGAAAGATGAAATACCATTAGAGAGGGACAACTCAAGGAACATATAACTTTTTGAGTTGTTGATGCATGGATTAGTATGTTGAGCAAAGTTCAGCATTTCTTCCGGATAACCCATGCAGAAGAGGAAGGACTGGCAGAGTCACAATATGGAATGGGGAACTCATCAAGAGCACTTTGGTTGTGATCTTTTGGTTCAAAGAGCTTCTGCCATATTGGTTCATGGTATTGGGAGAATGATATACCATGGACCTCAAAGACTATCACAGGGTTTCTAATATCCTAAAGGGACTAGCAAACACTATCAGCATGCGGTAAGTTGGGTGAAACTTGGGTCCAGGGACCCATAAATAGAATGCCTACTAACTAAATGGCATCACGGGATGATTTCGAGAATGATGGCCAGAATCATCACAAGGAGAATATCAAGCATTGCTAGATTACTGGGTGGTTCTCTAGAATACCCTAGTGTCATAATAATAGATGCAACATATATGTCGAGGCAATAGGGTACCTGAACTCTCTGATTTAGTGTGGTTAACCTGGCCTAAGAAGACATCGGAATAGGGAGAAAGAATTTGCAAATGCATCAGATTATTTGGAGACCTGGGATGACTCGGACAACATAACAAATGTAAATGCTCAAAAAGATTTGAGACATCGTGCAAAATGGTGGCATAACCACTTAGCATCGCAATATCAAGGTTCCAAGATCAACAGTCAGCATACGAAAGTAGTAGAACCAAACTGAGGCTTGAAATCAACAATCCTATAAGTCTATGGATTAGTAACACGTGATCCTGATAGAAGAATGAGAAGCCTAGTTCTTAATCCCCGAAGAAAGGAAGAGGTTGACTCAGATCAGAAGGGCATAAGGTAAAGGAGTAAAAAGAGCCTTGCATTCCCTTACACAATCAATTCCCTTATGTAACTAAAGCATTTCTAGACTCAACATCCACCAGTTTGGCTTGGTAATCCTACAGGTAGTCAGGTTCTGATACCAAAGATGTCAGGACCCCGATCCTAAGTCACACCGATCTAGAATGTAACACATCATATCGCTTTGCGGCCTCATGCACGGTATTCCCACGGGTGCCACCTTACCTGGCCCGGGACCGTTTGCACCTTTTGGCTCACGTATATGATAGTGTCGCTAGAATCCATATCATAGAGAACCCGAGCCGACATGATTAGTCGTAAACCCAAGGTGGCACTAACTTACAGGGATATGCATACATAACCCAGTAATGAACGTGTCGGTCATCAACGTTTGAACCCAAGTCGTAGCAAGCTACAAGGACTTAAAGGAACAACGCGTGACATTTCCCCAAGGGACAGACACATGAACAAAGAAGGACACATGCCAGCCACCCTAAGTGTTCCGGAGTAGTAGAGAACTACCATGGCTCAGGGGAAGCACTAGGAGACATTTCCCCATAAGAGAGGCTACGAAGAGTAAACAACTAGGTTGTTGGATCCCACACATAGCAATACACATTACACGTATGCATAGCATGCAAGTATGTGCTGTACAACATGGCATCACAACATAACTCAACAACTCATATAGATAAAGGCCCAGAAGAGCCACATAGCATTTATTACAGACAGGGGTCACATGATCCAACATACAGAGCATACAAGCAACGGAAGCATAACATGTTTGAGTACAGACAACTACAAATGAAAAAGGCTAAGAAGCCTGACTATCTACAAGACCCTCCCAAGGGTACAAGATTGTAGCTGAGGTAACAAGATAAACGTCGAAGTCCACGCGAAACTACTAGTGAGACTGGGTCTCTCTACAAAAACGTAAATTAAGCAAACATGATTACAAATGTACCCAGCAAGACTTACATCAGAACTAACTACATATGCATCAGTATCAACAAGGGGGTTGTGGGGTTTGACTGCAGCAAGCCAGCTTTGACTCAGTGGCTATCCTGTACTACGACTGCTGGTAACTCTTTTGAGGTGGCACACACGAGTCCACATATTCACCATATCCATACAGCCTAGCGAGGGTGTCGGCCACGACCTGACTAACCACACGAAGTCCCTAGTCCAGGTTTACTGCCTATTCAGGTTCCATCCGCAGGGAGTCCGGACGAGGTTTCCACTGTGGCCTCGAACGATGTGTGCAGGGTTCCCGGGTCACCAAACGGGTGACTCGGTAGACCGGGCCACATGCTTATCGCATCACAGCCCACCTCTCGGGCCAGCGCTGCGCACGGCCTTCAGCATACTACAAATACCCAAAACTACTTGCAACTCCTGGACAGAGGACAAGGGCGGTTAATAAGTCGAGAGAGTCAATTAAGGATCCCAATGTGTGGTAGTAGCTGATCTTAAATCACACATACAGATATCAGTTCCTAAGGACGGTTCCAATGAAACAACCCACCATGTACTCCTACATGGCGTCTCATCGATACCTTTACCAAATCGTGGTCACACACTTAGGTCTCAATAGTAGGACTGAAAGTGCTAGTGATCGACTAGAGGGGCGGGTGAATAGGCGATTTTTATGAAAGTCTTCAAAACACGGAAGTTTCGAAGACAAACGATAGAAGTAAACCTATTACCACGCAGCGGAAGGTAGACTACACTAGGCAACCTTAGTCAAGTAACCAAAGAAGTGAAAGCACAATGACTAATAGCAGCTAGGAAGTAAGGATCAGGTAGGAAGATATTGTGAAGCCAATCAGAACAAGCAGTCACTCAGTGAAGACAAAAGATAATACAATCATGCAATGACTTCACAAGGACCAACAGTAAGTAAAGGAAGGGAAGGATGAAACCAGTGACTCGTTGAAGACAATGATTTGTTGGACCAGTTCCAGTTGCTGTGACAACTGTACGTCTGGTTAGGGCGGCTAGGTATTTAAACCTGAGGACACGCAGTCCTGGACACCCAGTCCTGAACACGCAGCTCAGAACCCTTAGTCCTCACCGTATTCCCCTTGAGCTAAGGTCACACAGACCTCGCCCAATCACTCTGCTAAGTCTTCAAGGTAGACTTCCAAACCTTCCCAGACCTCGTTCACCGGCGATCCACAATGACTCTTGGATGCTCAGAACATGACGCCTAACCGGCTGGAGGATTCACAGTCCTCAAGTGTAATAAGTCTTCAGATCACACAGACAAGACGACTTAAGTGATGCCTGACACTCTTTGGCTCTGGGTGGTTAGGGCTTTATCCTCGCAAGGAATTCTCTCTCAAAGGCTTCGAGGTGGGTTGCTCTCAAACGACAACAGCCGTACTTTAACTCTGAGCAGCCAACCGTTTATGGTTGTAGGGGGTGGGCTATTTATAGTCACTAGGCAACCCGACCTGATTTGTCCGAAATGACCCTGGGTCACTAAGGAACTGACACGTGTTCCAACGGTCAGATTTCAAACTCACACGGCAACTTTACTTGGGCTACAAGCAAAGCTGACTTGTCCAACTCTAGACAAGATTCGCTCTCATAGTCTTCACTCGAAGACATAGGATTTTGGTTAAGCATCACTTCAGTCATTCTGACTGGTTCTCTTGGACCCCACTTAACAGTACGGTGGTTCCTATGACTCAACAAAGAAGAAAAAGAACTACGAAAGATCTAAGTCTTCGCGCTCCATAGTCTTCATGCGATGTATTCTCTTGTCATAGTCTTCAATGTGAATGTCTTCACATACCACCTTTGACTTCAATGTCTACATACATTTTTAGGGGTCATCTCTGGTAGGAAAACCGAATCAATGAGGGACATCTGCCTGTGTTATCCTGCAATTCTCACAAACACATTAGTCCCTCAACTAGGTTTGTCGTCAATACTCCAAAACCAACTAGGGGTGGCACTAGATGCACTTACAATCTCCCCTTTTTGGTGATTGATGACAAACTAGTTGAAGTTTTCAACAGGGAATATAATATGTGAAATTGTAAAGGATAAGGAATTGTCTTCATAAGTTGCAAGGGCTCCCCCTGAAGATGTGCATATAAGTAATTTGCTTTTGGAATGAAAATGCACATGGCAGGTTGTATTTGTGGAGATCCTCTTCAACTTATGATAACAATTCATCATGCATGAAAAGTATGTGAAGATAATGACATGCATAATGGAAAATGGACGTCTGCAAAATGATCTAAGTGCGGAATTTATCGTCGCACATGCGGAATTTATCATCGCATCACAAAATAGCAAATAAGTAGCAGACGACCATCGAGTTTAAGTGTTACAACTCAAAGAACCAAATGTATCAAAACAAGAGTTGTAAACACTAGGCAAAACATAAAGTAACCGCCCATATGGACCCGCTTGAAGACTATCAAACTCATATGCTTCTCCCCCTTTTGTTAGTAAGGACCAAAAAGGTTTGAAGACATAGAGCATCTACTCATTCCCATGAGGAGTAGGTGAAGTAGCAGGGTCGTCGATGTTGTTAGGCGGTGCAGACGAGCTCGGGGCAGTGACGGCGCGTGCTGAAGGAGGGGGCGGTGAAGTAGCATCGTCTTCGTCCTCGATCACTCTGGCATTCACAGTTGCCGCAGAGGAACAGAACTCAGAGTCTTCAAGTGAGGGAATTCGTCGCAGCACAGCCCTTCGGGGAGGTGTGGAGTCAAACTTGAAACGTTCAGAGAAGCCATCCTCTTGAAGATCATTCTCAGAGCACATAAGCGTCAACCCTTTCCATGTACGCCGACAAGTTTCATGGGCAACAAAGGCATTCTTGGTGGCAAGGTTGCGAATGCGGTTGACATCCACCAAAAGGTTTGAAGACATAGAGCATCTACTCATTCCCATGAGGAGTAGGTGAAGTAGCAGGGTCGTCGATGTTGTTAGGCGGTGCAGATGAGCTCGGGGCAGTGACGGCGCGTGCTGAAGGAGGGAGCGGTGAAGTAGCATCGTCTTCGTCCTTGATCACTCTGGCATTCACAGTTGCCGTAGAGGAACAGAACTCAGAGTCTTCAAGTGAGGGAGTTCGTCGCAGCACAGCCCTTCGGGGAGGTGTGGAGTCAAACTTGAAACGTTCAGAGAAGCCATCCTCTTGAAGATCATTCTCAGAGAACATAAGCGTCAACCCTTTCCATGTACGCCGACAAGTTTCATGGGCAACAAAGGCATTCTTGGTGGCAAGGTTGCGAATGCGATTGACATCCACCAAGAGGCTGTGCATTTGGCGCTTCAGCCAGTCATGATGCCTATCCTGTTTCTAATGAAGAGCAACCAGAAGCTCTCGGTCATTGAGAACACGAGATCGCTTCTTGGGCCGTTGGGAAATAGTGCTTTCAGTGGCTTCAGTGAGGGCACGATGAGGTGCACGTGTAGTGCCAGCCAGAGGATAAACACGAGTGACTGCTTCAACTCCTTCAATGTTGTAAGAGAAACTTTGATGCTCCGCATTCTAAAGACTAAGAGGCTCCTTGGCAGGCTCTGGATAGAGGGCTTCAATGGACATATCCACGTCAGGAATAAAGATCCGATGATTGCGAGCAGAGGGCTGATATGAGATACCTGAGTGGAGTTTGATCAGCCGCATTATCAATGGAGCGTAGAACTT
Source organism: Triticum urartu (assembly GCF_003073215.2). NCBI lineage: Eukaryota > Viridiplantae > Streptophyta > Magnoliopsida > Poales > Poaceae > Triticum > Triticum urartu. Next base: position 197,586,612 of record NC_053026.1, on the reverse strand, counting down.
CAAGCCAAAAAGATCAGATCCCGAAGCAGCAAGTTGATGGATGAAGAAGTCTTGTGCGTTGAAGCATTTGCCGTGAAGAATATAGAAGACCAAAGTCTTCATTGCACCTTCCTGCTTTGCATATGGAGAATGTCCTCTGATGGGCCAGAGAGTTCGCCTTATAATGTGATAGATAGTCCGTGGCAGATACTCAAGGTCTTTGTCGGTGTCAAAACCGGCGGATCTCGGGTAGGGGGTCCCGAACTGTGCATCTAGGCCGGATGGTAACAGGAGGCTGGGGACATGAAGTTTTACCCAGGTTCGGGCCCTCTCGATGGAGGTAAAACCCTACCTCCTGCTTCATTAATATTGATGGTATGGGTATTACAAGAGTTGATCTACCACGAGATCAGAGAGGCTAGACCCTAGAAGCTAGCCTATGGTATGATTGTTGATGGGTATGTTGGCCTACGGACTAAAACCCTCCAGTTTATATAGACACCGGATAGGGTTAGGGTTACATAGAGTCGGGTACAATGGTAGGAGGTCTGTATATCCGTATCACCAAGCTTGCCTTCCACGCCAAGGAAAGTCCCTTCCAGACACGGGACGAAGTCTTCAATCTTGTATCTTCATAGTCCAGGAGTCCGGCTGAAGGTATAGTTCGGCTATCCGAACACCCCCTAATCCAGGACTCCCTCAGTAGCCCCTGAACCAGGCTTCAATGACGGCGAGTCCGGCACGCAGATTGTCTTCGGCATTGCAGGGCGGGTTCCTCCTCCAAGTACTTCATAGAAGATTTTGAACACAAAGATAGTGTCCGGCTCTGCAAAAAAAGTTTCCACATTTTGCCATAGAGAGAATAATATTTACACAAATCTAATCTGCTGACATATTCTGTAATGTGTCACACCACGGCCAAGCCTTTATCCGAGTCGTTTTATTACCCCACCTCAGCGCGTCATGCGAGGCGATTTCCATGGGACGTCTTGTTAAAGCAGAGATCATGTCCCCTTATTCCGGGATTCTCATCAATACGGGTGTGGGTAACCCAACCGCTTCTAGGATTCCTAAATTATAGGCAAGTCCAAACGGACACGGAGAGGATGCTTGATATTCACCCTCTTTATAAAGGGACCAGGCTTTTATTTTTCCCTCCCGTGCTCAATCGAATCCTCCCCCCCCCCTCAGGCTCAAGCGCCCGAAGTTCAGGTCAGGTGCTCTGAACCTTCAGTCATGTCCGGATCTAGCCTTCATGGCTGATGGGTGCCTTCCTCCATAACGGAAGAAGACATCAAAAAGTAGAGGGAGGCCAGATATCTGACCGCCGAGATTCTGCATCGGCTGCCTCCCCGGGGGCAGGTCGTCCCCTCCCCCGAACCCAACGAGAGCGTCGTGTACGTCTCCCACTTCCTCCGAGGTCTAGGCCTTGCATTGGATCCTTTTGTCAGGGGCTTGATGTTTTACTACGGGCTAGATTTCCATGATCTAGCTCCGAACTCCTTTCTTCATATCACGACATTTATCGTCGTGTGCGAGGCCTTCCTCCGGGTTACCCCTCACTTTGGCCTATGGCTCAAGACCTTTGAAGTAAAACCGAAGACGATCGAGGGGCAACATGTGGAGTGTGGAGGTGCCTCAATACACAAGATGACGGGAGCCACATGGCCCAAGGGTTCCATTCCAGAGGTGTCTGAGTTGTGGCAACAGGAGTGGTTCTACATCACGGCTCCTAGAAGTGCCAAGTGGGCGGCCGCCACTGTCTTCTGCCCGGGCCCTCCACCACAACTGATGTCATGGATTAGCAGAGGATTGAGCTGGGGTCCGGCCAAGGACGTGCCTATACTGCAAAGCCGCATTCAAGATCTCTTTGATGGAGATTTCAGTTTGGTTGCAGTAGCACAAGTTATGCTGGTTCGCCATGTCCAGCCTTGCAAACACCGGCCCCTTCGCTTGTGGGAGTTCAATCCCGAGGGACCGCGTGCTATTCAAAATTTCCTCGGTTTGACGCACGAGGAGATGTACAAGTCATTCTTCGGACCTCAGGTGGAGTGTCCGGAAATCACCGAGGATGTGGGCCTGAGCAGTACCCGCACCGCCGAACAGGTAAGGAATCTTCCGGCTGAACATACTGTCTCTCATTTGTTACGAAGTTATTTTTGAGAGTTTGCCTTTTGATCAGGACTGGCTAGCAAACGCAAAGTTGATTCGGTGTTCTCCCCCCTCCCTGAGGGGTTGGAAAATCCGGTATTGGAGAAGATGCTCCAGACCGCACCCCGCCCGGAGCCCTTAAAGGAAAATACTACGGAGGGTAATGCGGGCGGACGCGGGCCCTCAACGCTGCCCATTCTAGCCGAGGGAGCAAGCGTCTCCATGAAGGAACACTACTAGAAGAGGAAAAGGACTGCGCCCGGGGATTCGGAAGTCGAAACTTCCAAACGGGAGAAGAAGTCTCCCAAAGAGGGTCCTACCTCGGGGGGCACCGTTGCCGCACAAAGTCCGCGAGGGGATCAATTTCCCCGTGAGTCGTAAGTGACCCGAAATACTTTAATAGTACAGATATGCCATCTTTTTCTTTTGAGAAGATAACCACCGCATATATTTTCACAGTTCGGGCCTTAGCCCCTCTCAAATGAGCTCATCTTCGGGGGATCTTCTTCGAGAGATGATGGAGAGCGAAACGCCTCCTCCGGACTCCTCCGCTCCGGAAGCGGGCGACCCTGAAGTGTCGTCGCGGAGGGCCTCTCCGAGTCCGGTGAGGCTAGAAGATAATCCCATTGACCCCCGAAGCTCCGAGTGTCCGGCTCCCGAAGAGAGGAGACAAAAGAGTCCGGCACCGTCTAGTGTGCGATCGGATGTGCTGAGGGAGTTGGTGGGGTGAGCGGCCATCTCAGATGAACACCGTGTGCTAATGGATACGGTGATAGAGAGAATATCGTCCGCCGAAAGCGGATTGCATGAAGCTTTTATGAGTCTACTGACAGGTTTTGAGGTATGTAAAAGAATGTATGATAGTCCTGCACATGCTAGGTGTGTCCTGTGTAGATAGTAGCCCCTGAGACTCTGGTTGTCGTAAGAAACGATGACGAATAGAGGATCATATTCCCAGGTAATAACCATACTGCCTCTATGTGCAGGTGATGGAAGCTCCGGTGGCTAACCGGACTAGCGACTTTGCCCATTTAGAATGGAAGTTGGATGCGGTAGACGCCGACATCGAGCTTGTTAACAAAAGTCATGACGAGGCACAGGGTAAGTGTCATTATCTGGTGAACGTCACATAGGAAGAGTAGCATGATGCCAGTATCTTAAATATGGTGTGACTGCAGATGGGGCTGCCGCTGTTGAAGCCTTGCGGGCAGAACTTGCCCGAGCCCAGTAACAAGCAAGGTTGGGTAATGCGGCTGCTTTAAAGGCGTCCGAAGAGTTGCAAGCCGAGAAGGCCGCACATGGCGAGAGCCGAGACAAGATGGCCATAGAATTAAAAGCCGCTGCCGACCGTTGTCAGGTTCTTGAAAAGGAAAACGAGGCAAAGACATCGGACTTTGAGAAGGCTGCTGTGACGAGAAAGGACCTCCGCTCTGCTATGAGGGCAAAGAAGGAGGAGCTGCGGGAAGCCGAGGATATTGTAGCTGGGAAATCCTTTATGTTGCAGAGGAAGTTTGGAGATCCACAGTATGCCCTCCTGGATCGGCTATGGAGCTCGGAGGATGTGTATATGGATTTGGCGGCGAGCGCTGCCGATGCGGCCAAGTACTTCCAGGGTCAGATGGACCGTGGAGTAGACCAGCTGTTTTGGAGACAATTCCATACTCCCGAGCGTCCACTTTTATTAACTGACCAATTAGCCGAATGGGCCGAACTAAATAGGTTGTCCGGACTCTTCATGAGGTCTGTGGTGGATCAGTTATGGCCGGAAGGGTCAAAACCGAACAGCTATTTCAGCTTGGTGCAACGGTTACTCGATGTGGTGCCGCGCATTGATGCGATGAAGAGGTCGGCGTGCATAGAGGGCACACTAATGGCCTTTGCCCGTGTCAAGGCATACTGGGCGGAGATGGATGCTACCAATGTTGCAGCGCGGGATTCTGCCAAAGGTCGAAAGGCTGCTGAGCACTACTTTGAAGAAGTTCTTGAGGGTGCCCGTTTGGTAGAGACCCAGTGCTCAAAAAATATTATGTTTGAGTGATATGTAATATCATTGTAAGCGAAATGCTTTTATAGAGTTTGATAAGGCTATTTTTATACTTTTGCCTGAAAGTAATATGATGCCTCCTGGGCAGCCGTTTTTGTATACGTGTGTATAACCTGAAAGATTGCAGTCGTCGGCTTCAACCCCCACGCATATAATGCGGAGGTGCTAGCAAAAACACGCGTTCACACTTAACCCAATGTCTTGGTCCTATTAAGGAGGTGATAGCGGAGCGAGCGAGGCAACCAGACTATAATGCTTTAACACTTTCACTTAGCCATAGGAGTTTCACAGTGGGGCTACTAGATAGCCCCTGGTGGCTCCAAACTCTCCCGATCTCGGGGTGCGTACATGCCTGGCCGGAGAACGGCCCTTCGTTTAGGTGGAGGAATTCTAACATTCCCATAGGTCGTCGAGTGGTTGACCAGTCTCACGCTATATCATGACAGTCAGTTTTCGACTTTCTCTACTGAGGTGCTCGTCCGGATGAACCAGGGCACAATCGTAGTAGTTCTCCTGGTGCTACCTTAGCCGGTAAACGGAACGTAAGGCACCAAAACACAGGAGCCGGGCAAACCCAACATTTGACCAAAGACAATGATTCGGAGCTGATGCATATAGGGCCAAACTCGCGACGCCGAACACTCCCTAAGGTATTCGGTCTTTGCGGTATAAACCGGGCCTAAATAATGGCCTTTTTAAGAAGCCCCTTGTGTCCAGGTACGTGCATTGTTCTGGCGTGGCCACATGCCAAGACGTTAGCATCCTTCACAACGGTGGATATGTACCAACAAGAGACAGTAAAAAAGGTTTACGCAGGGTCTTAATCTAAAAAGAATCCTTTGAGCGGGTCCCTGCTGCACGTCTGCGCCTGTGTCTCCGTTGTGCCGTATCCTGGACGGGTGTAGCACGATGATCGTCTGTAAAAGAGAGGAAGTTAAATGAGAAAGTTGGCGTCCAAAAAGGTGGTTTTCAAAGAAACCATGTATAATTGAAGATGATAAGAAATTGCCACTTGTCTGCGCGCGTTGAGCCCCTTGTATTGACAAATAGGGGTGTGGTCACTTATTCGGTGTAAATAGCGGCGCCGGACTCAATCGCTGGTCCGGACGCCTTTAATGTTCGGCTGCCAAGGCAGCCTCACTCTCTTCGGCGCGTAGAGAGCGCTTGATATCTCCGTGCACTATAATGATGCCACGTGGACCAGGTATCTTGAGTGTGACGGAGGCGTAGTGTGGTATTGCATTAAAGCGAGCAAAAGCTTCGCGTCCGAGCATTGCTTGATAGCCACTTTGAAACGGAGCGATGTGGAAAGTTAAATGCTCGCGACGGAAGTTATCGGGGAAGCCGAATGTAACTTGTAATGAGAGGGAGCCCGTACAATGAGCCCCTAGGCCTGGCGTTACTCCTTCAAAGGTAGTATTGCTATGGAGAATTTGTGTTGGGTCTAACCCCATCCCGCGGATTGTATCCTGATATATTAGGTTTAGGCTACTGCCGCCGTCCATCAAGACTCGTGTGAAGTGATATCCGGCAATTACTGGGTCTAATACGAGGGCAGCCCATCCTGCGTGTCGGATACTTGCTGAGTAATCGCGATGGTCGAAAGTGATCGTTTGAGACGACCAGTGGAAGGACTTCGCGGTGACAGGCACTTGGGTATATGTTCCTGAGAGTGCCGTGTTGTTTTTTCCCTTGATCACATGTAACACGTTTACTGTTTTGACTTCTGGTGGAAATTTCTTTTGCTCCACCGCGTCTTGTTTGGGAGGCTTGTCCTCGTCTTCACTTGGTGTATCCTCCCCCTTGTGTATGGCGTTGAGCTTGCCGGACTGCTTGAAGACCCAACATTCTCTGTGGGTATGATTAGCGGGTTTACCAGGGGTACTATAGATCTGACATACTTGGTCCAGAATTTTGTTGAGGCTGGACAGTTCATCCCTGGTGCCTTTAGGGGGCGGCTTTTGACCTGGCAGAGAGCCTTTGAATTCGGCATTTACTGTCGTGCCCTTCATGCTGTCTTCTTTAATCCGGCGCTTGTTATTGCTGTTGCGCCGTGATTTCCTATTTCCATCTCTAACTTCAGATGTACTGGGGTCGCTGGTGCTGCATCTGGCTAGCCAGCTGTCCTCGCCCGCGCAAAAGCGGATCATGAGGTTTGTTAATACGGCCATCGTTCTCGGCTTATTTTGGCCGAGGTGTCTGGCGAGCCATTCATCACGGACGCTATGCTTGAAAGCTGCCAAGGCTTCGGCGTCCGGACAGTCGACAATCTAGTTCTTTTTAGTAAGAAACCTGCTCCAAAGCTTTCAGGATGACTCTCCAGGCTGTTGAGTTATATGACTCAAATCGTCCGCATCCGGAGGTCGGACATAAGTCCCTTGAAAATTTGCCCGAAAGGCGTCTTCGAGCTCTTCCCAACTTCCAATGGAGCTTTCGGGGAGGCCTTTGAGCCAGTGACAAGCTGGCCCTTTGAGCTTGAGGGGTAGGTATTTGATGGCGTGGAGACCATCTCCTCGAGCCATATGGATGTGAAGGATGTAGTCCTCCATCCAGACCCCAGGGTCTGTTGTTCCGTCGTATGCCTCTATGTTTACGGGCTTGAATCCCTCTGGAAATTCATGGTCCAGCACCTCATCGGTGAAACATAGGGGGTGTGCGGCACCCCTGTAGCTAGGTGTACCGCGTTGTTCGGATGTTTGTTGTGTTGCACTATATGCTGGGGCGCACTTGCGTGGTCCATAGATGGATCTTGTTGCGTCGTCGTTTGGGTGCGAGCCCTCGCAGGGGTCGCGTATTGCATTGTGAGCGGCGTTGTGTGCCCCTCTATGTTGGTAGAGGGGTCGTCTACCTGACCAGGTGGCTGCTTTGATATTTGGTTGTGGGGGTTCTAGGGCCTCCTCATCGAATTCAGGTAGCAGCTTTCGCTTTGGGTAGCTCTTGGAGGGGCGATTGTCGCCGTACCTTGCTGCAGTGCTGAGTATTTTACTCCATCTGAATTGGAGTGTGTCTTGCGCGGCCTTGAGCCTTTGCTTCTGTTTTTTCAGGCTCCTCGCGGTGGCAACAAGCCTTTTACGGGCAGTCTGCTGCTCCGGGTGTCTGTCCGGCGTTATGTCTTCCGGACCATTATCCTTGATAGGATTTGTTTGTTCGGTTTGATTATCCAGACTGTCGTTGTCCGGCAGCGGTTCGCCCTACTCCAACATAGGGTCTGTGTGATCGCTATTTCTGTCGAGGCGGGATTTGGGGCGGCGCTTGCGTCGCCGCTTTGACTGCTTTTCGAGGGAACAAGCCTTCGGTGCGTCCTTCCGCTCCTCGTCGCCGTCTTTTGGTGCGTCCACCATGTATACGTCATGTGACGAGGTGGCGTTCCAGGGCCCAATAGGCGCTGGTTCTTCATGGTCTCCTTCATCGGTGTCCATACCGTCGATGTCTTCGGAGTTGAAGTCGAGTATGTCGGTTAAATCGTCGACAGTGGCTACAAAGTGGGTGGTGGGTGGGCTTTGAATTTCTTCATCGTCCGCATCCCAATCTTGCTGACCATAGTCTGGCCAGGGCTCTCTTGATAAAGAGAGAGACTTCAGTGATTTCAGAATATCGCCAAAAGGCGAGTGCTGAAAGATGTCCGCGGTAGTGAACTCCATGATCGGCGCCCAATCGGATTCGACTGGCAGGGGCGCGGAGGGTTCGGAATCCGGGGAGGAGTCCGGCTCCTTGGAGTCACGAGTCTCGCAGAGTACAGGGCTGGTGTTCGGCTCAATCGCCATTGGGATCGTAGCCCCCGCGGCGGTGTCCAACCGCCCATCCTCGATCGGCGCAATTGGCTCCAAATTAGGGACCGGAGCCGATGAGGGTGCGGCCTCCAGGGCACTGTTCGGCGGCAGAGCTAGATCATGCTCGTCGAGACAGTGCGGCGCGCTCAGCAGTGGCTCGAATCCATCAAAGATCAAGTCCCCGCGGATGTCAGTCGTGTAGTTAAAACTTCCGAATGTGACCTGACGGCCAGGGGCGTAGCTTTCGATCTGCTCCAGATGGCCAAGTGAATTGGCCCGCAGTGCGAAGCCACCGAAGACGAAGATCTGTCCGGGGAGGAAGGTCTCACCCTGGACTGCATCGCTGTTGAAGATCGTAGGAGCCATCGGGCCTGACAGCGACGGCACAGAGGAACTCTCAATGAAAGCACCAATGTCGGTGTCAAAACCGGCGGATCTCGGGTAGGGGGTCCCGAATTGTGCGTCTAGGCCGGATGGTAGCAGGAGGCAGGGGACACGAAGTTTTACCCAGGTTCGGGCCCTCTCGATGGAGGTAAAACCCTATGTCCTGCTTGATTAATATTGATGGTATGGGTATTACAAGAGTTGATCTACCACGAGATCAGAGAGGCTAGACCCTAGAAGCTAGCCTATGGTATGATTGTTGATGTGTATGTTGGCCTACGGGCTAAAACCCTCCGGTTTATATAGACACCGGATAGGGTTAGGGTTACATAGAGTCGGTTACAATGGTAGGAGATCTGTATATCCGTATCGCCAAGCTTGCCTTCCACGCCAAGGAAAGTCCCTTCCGGACACGGGACGAAGTCTTCAATCTTGTATCTTCATAGTCCAGGAGTCCGGCTGAAGGTATAGTTCGGCTATCCGAACACCCCCTAATCTAGGACTCCCTCAATCTTCAAGAAGGAACTCCTTAGGATAGGCAGCATCTGGAGGAAAAGGCTTCATCATACTGAGCATCTGACTCATGTTTGGTTCAGGCTTCTGAAGGATGCTCTCCATGGCTTCACTATGAAGCTGACAGCCAGGTTCATAGAGATCTCCAGGAGTGGGCAGACCAGTGAGCTCAATGATGTCAAAGGCTTTGGCTTCGTGATGAACATTTCCTGTCATCCACTCAAGGACCCAAGTCTTCGGATCTCTGTTGTAACCTCGTATGTGAAGAGTGGCATAAAATTGGAGCAGCAACTCTTCGTTCCAGTGCTCTTGGTCGGTGACAAAAGGTAACAATCCAACCTCTTTGAAGCAATCCAGAGCTTCTTCCAAGCAGGGCAGACCAGCTATTGCTTCGGTGTCAAGACGCATATGTGGGAAGATGCGACCTTGATTGTACAGAATGCATGAGTAATAGCTTCGCTGCGGATAGCTCCAGAATCGATCTGAAGATATTCGTTCATTTGAGTAGGGGTTCTTGGAGCTATGGAAGAAGGTGTTGTATGTTTTGAAGCCGTTGACATGGAAGGATCCAGGTGCTGATGCAGGACTTGGAAACCTGGGCAACCTTGGCATTGGCTGCTGTACCTGAGGCCTATGCTCAATATGATAGTCAAACTGAGGACCAGCAGCAGGCGCAGGAACAGGAGCAGTAGCATCATTGGCTTCACTGACATCTGGTTCATGGGTTGGTGAAGGCTCCACATTTGCTTCAGCCATGACAGCGTCAGTGGCTTCATCGTGTTGGTGGTAGCAGCCTCAAGATTTTCTACCTCCCCTTGATGAGCTGGAGGGTCGGGCACAGACACGTTCTCCTCGAGAACAACTTCTTCAGTAGTTGGGGGAGTGGGGACACGTTCTTCTTCTTGGGTGTCATCGGCTAATGCAGCCGGAATGTCTTCAGCAGCTTTAGCTTCAGACTCGGAGACTGGAGGCCTTGGTCCTTTGCGAAGCCTGCGTAGCGCTGGCAACGCCTTTGGAGTTGGAGTTGGCTGGGCCTCAAGGTCATCTTCTTCTTGTTGTTGTGGGTGATCAGCCCATGATGCATCCTGAGCAGTTGGCGTCAGAGGACGACCAATGTTGATGAGTTCGCTGTGCGTAAGCACATGCGATGATACCTGTTGGTGCTTGATCTGAGGAAGAACTACATCATCTTCAACATTTTCATGGTAACCAATGTCTTCAGCAGCGGTGTGATCGACTGCTGGAATGTCTTCAGCTGTATGAGCCTCTGTGGAAGCAGGATCATGGACAATCAGTTGGCGCTCTTGGTGTGTAGATGCAGGGCGTACCATTGAGATAGGTTCAACAACCAGGGGCTCTGTGGGAGCAGCCCGTTCCTTCTTGGTCTTCCGCTTCTTCTTGGAGGGAGCAGCATCAAAGGCTTCAGAATGTTTCCTCTTTCTGGCTTCAGCCTCAGTAGTCCTCGTATTCTTCAGTTCTGAAGCGGTTGACCTGGCCTTTGGCTTCGAGCCAGTCATGCGGGTTGGGAAGACAATGGGATGTGCTTCCTGCCTTGGTGTGTCGGGTGCAGCCACAGCTGGCTTCTTCTTCTGCTTTGCAGCCATCCTGGGGTCGATGCCAAGATGCCCAAGGGCCTTGCGCTTCTCAGCCTCATTGTAGGCTTGTACACACTTGTCAGCCAGGTTCTTCATGCGCTCACGAGAACCTTGAGCTTCTTCACGCTTCTTGAGAAAGGCTTCTTTGAGCTCGTGCAGCATGATCTTGAAATTCTTGACCTCTTGCACGCTGAGCTTGGCCATATGATTTTTGAACTGAGCTTTCTCAAAATCAATCTTTTGCTTTAGTTCGACGATGCGCTGAGCTAGAGCTAGTTCTGAAGCAATGTCGCCATGGAAGGCGACACTAAGGCCAATGGGAAGTTGCAGGTCTTCAAAGCTGAGGTTGGGCGTGTCAAACCACTCATCGATGATGTCGTGGATGATTGCCACGTCAAAGAGAGGCAAATTGTTGAAGATTTATGCTTCTTCTTTGCTCTTGATCAGTTGCTCAAGAGCGTCATCTGCAGGATTGGACAGATCAATGGCATCGTTGCGCAAAATAGCAGCAGCAGTCAGTTCTTGGCTGGTGTGTGGCAGAGGCATCTTGACTTTCGGGGGCTTGGAGATGCGTGACAGATCTTCAGACTGCACACTGTCTTCAGGAGGTGCAGTAGCCAGTGACTTCGCCCGTGAGATTTTTGGTGCTGAGGCAGGCTTTGAAGCTTTAGGCTGCTTCAGTTTCTTTGGCTTCGGCGCTGCAGGCGCTTCATCAGATTCAGCGTCATCTGCAGGCTCATCCACAGCTGTCCCTTGAACCACGATATGAGTGATGAGACCTTCCAGGTTGTAGAAGGGCCCAACAAGATTGGGTTCAGCTTCGCGGGTGCCATCGGCACAGGGAGCAGAGGGACCAGGGTTGAAGTCTAATCCCAATGACTTCTTGTTCTGCTTCGCCGAATTCTGGGAAAACTGGAAATTGCGCTTGAAAGATTGTCGTCACGACACCATAGCAGTGACGATGCGTCAGCATCCGCAGGCTGTGGTCCACAGACCATGCTAGGATAGAAGCCTTGTTCAATGGCTTCATCTCTGGACCTGGGTTGAAGATTTTTGTATAGGATGTCTCCCCATGGTCGCTTGATGGCATTCTTCTCAGCATATTCCTTTGTCACAAACCTGTACTTGAACCACTGTTCTGCCCAATATCGTCGAATCCATTGGATTCGTGTCTTGCACTGATTGTAATCCTCTTCAGGGTCTATCTTGTATAGCTCAGAGAGGTCATCGGGCAGATCTCTTGATGTTTCTCCTTGATGCTTTCTGCCACCCTTCCTTGCTGATTTCTCTGCAGCCATGAACTTTAAACTTAATGGCTTCAATACGTTCAAAGGCTTCAAAGGCTTTCGCTTGCTGGACAAACAGGAACTGTCTTCGGGAGAATTTATATGATGCTATAAGAATTCTGCAAATGAATGCAGACTGAGATCCAAGGGATTCTCCCACGGACATGTACCTGTGACAGCATTAAGGTGCAAGGGAAGGGGAAGAGGTTATATGCATTCTCAGAAGATTTTGAAGATAAATCAGTTTAGAAGACATTGACCTCATCGTGCTAAGACATTCACTCATAGATAAGGAGTTGGTTCCAGATTTGTACGAATCCACGGATCAGTACAAGTGAGGAATCTAACTACTTTGTGAAGCATAAGTGAATATACTAGGCATATTATGAGATGCAGTATATTATGAGATGCAGTATGAAATAGATCCAACTTGTGTGAACAGAAACTACTTGTGGTAGAAAGTGACGAATCTATAGGATCAAAGGGGCCGTAAAAAGGAAGTTTTATTTACCACACGAAGAACTGCTAGACGGAGTGGAAGAGGAGGCCGAGCAGTTTGATCGTCCGTGCCATAACTTGGCGACGGAGGACACCTACGGCGACGGCGGAGAAGATCATGTCCGCGGTCGGCATGAAGACGGCGTCGGAGAGGTTGCGGCAGCTAAGCGCTTCGTCGTCGGCGTTGTCAAGGGCTAGCGGTGGCGCTAGGGTTCGTGCGAGAGTGGAAGAAAGGATAATGACTGAGGTGAGGCATGTATTTATAGGGACAGGGACGGCTCAGTGTTATTACACAGATGCCCCTGGCGATTCACATCTGAGGAACACATGGCCATCATGCAGCATATCGGAGGTTGTTCCACATCCCACGCACGCCTGGATTGTCGGGTGGTCGTTCCCACTTCTCCAGGTTTCAGGTGAAGGAATTAGCATTGAAAGCAGACTTAATGTTTGTCTCTGTATCTTCTGCTGACAAGGACGCAGAGAAGACATTTGACAGTTTCAAGAGAATGCATATGATTTGGAGAGATAGAGTTTGAGATAGAAAGCATAGAGAGGTTAGGGTCCGATCACATTCACTTAGTTCAAAAGATTCAACAAGAAGACATAGCTATAAGTGAATGTTGTAGAGGACAGAACACTAGTATATATATATATAATCAACATAGTGAAGATAATCATGAAGAATGTTGAGATTGAAGCCAAACCAAATGTGAAGACATAGCAAATGTAACGCCATGAGTGAAACATTTCAAACAGAACATTTGGTGGTGGCGTTACCCACCGTATAGGAAATATTAGACCCACACACGACGCACAATTATCGTGGAGCTCCGAAGTCAAATTCCTCATTAATGTATTCACACTTAGAATGTATGTCTTCATTGATTGAAGATATACTTTACTTCGTGTGTTGCACATCTAAGTCATCAATATGCATAAGTGTTAAGATGTGTGCCTGATCACAGGACATTTGAGGATTCCAAGATATTTAGCTCACACCGTAACTTGCAAAATCTCTTCTCATCCAAGGGCTTGGTGAAGATATCTACCAATTGCTCTTCAGTGTTGACGTGTATGATATCAATATCTTCCTTCACAACATGATCTCTGAGAAAGTGATGACGAATCTCAATGTGCTTTGTCTTTGAGTGCTGAACTGGGTTGTTGGCAATCTTGATGGCGCTTTCGTTGTCGCAGTAGAGTGGCACTTGCTTCAGATGAATGCCATAGTCTTTGAGTGTTTTCTTCATCCACAGAAGCTGAGCGCAGCAAGATCCAGCAGCAATGTATTCAGATTCAGCAGTGGAGAGAGATACACAGTTCTGCTTCTTTGAAGACCAACATACAGGTGATCGTCCCAGAAAATGACATGTGCCTGATGTAGACTTGCGATCCACCTTGTCACCAGCATAATCAGCATCCGAGAATCCAACCAGATCAAACTCTGAGCCCTTTGGATACCATAATCCTAGAGTTGGGGTGTAAGCCAAATATCGAAGAATTCGCTTCACAACTAAGTGATGCGATTCCTTTGGTGCCGCTTGGAATCGAGCACACATGCAAACACTAAGCATAATATCTGGCCTAGATGCACATAGATAAAGTAAAGAGCCAATCATGGAGCAGTATACCTTTTGATCGAACTCTTTACCGTTGTCGTCGGGACCCAGATGATGTTTGGCTGGCATTGGCGTCGTGAAGCCCTTGCAGTCTTGCATACCAAACTTCTTCAGGCAATCTTTGAGGTACTTCTCTTGAGATATAAAGATGCCGTTGCGTTGCTGACGTATTTGAAGACCAAGGAAGAACTTCAGCTAACCCATCATGGGCATCTGATATTGCTCTTGCATCATATATCGAATTGGTGCAGCCGAATATAATGTCATCCACATATATTTGGCACACAAACAGTTCACCATCATATATCTTCATGAAGAGAGTGGGGTCGAGGGAACCAGGTGTGAAGCCTTTTCTCTTCAGGAAGTATTTGAGTGTGTCATACCAAGCCCGAGGGGCTTGTTTGAGGCCATACAGTGCCTTGTTGAGCTTGTAGACCATGTCAGGATGTTTTGGATCTTGAAAACCAGGGGGTTGTGCAACATACACCTCTTCTTCAATCTTGCCATTGAGAAAGGCACTCTTGACATCCATTTGATACAAGAGAATATTATGATGATTTGCATAGGCCAGCAGTATGCGGATAGCTTCAAGTCTAGCCACAGGAGCAAATGTTTCATCAAAGTCAATCCCTTCAACTTGAGTGTATCCTTGAGCAACGAGACGAGCTTTGTTTCTGACAACTTGACCATGCTCATCTTGCTTGTTGCGATATATCCATTTGGTGCCTATTATATTGTGCTTCCGAGGATCAGGACGCTTAACCAGTTCCCATACATTATTCAGCTCAAATTGTTGAAGCTCTTCTTGCATAGCTTGAATCCATTCAGGTTCCATGAAGGCTTCTTCAACTTTCTTGGGTTCTGTTATTGAGACAAATGCGAAGTGCCCACAGAAATTTGCTAGCTGTGTTGCCCTTGAACGAGTGAGTGGACCTGTGCATTGATGCTATCAATTATTCTCTCAATCTGCACTTCATTTGCAACACGAGGATGTACAGGACGAAGATTTTGCTCTTGCTGGTCATTGTCATTGTTAGAGGGATTGTCTTCAGGCTGAGAATTGTCTTCAGGTTGATCAGGTGCGGAGATGATAAGTTCCTCTTCAGGTTGAGCTTCAGAAGGTATGATTTCTCCAGTTCCCATAAGTTTGATTGATTCACTGGATGGAACTTCATCTAGCACATTTGGCAGGAGCTCTCTTTGTGAGCCGTTAGTCTCATCGAACCGGACATACACTGTTTCAACCACTTTATAATGAAAGAGATTGAAGACTCTGTAGGAGTGCGAATCCTTTCCATATCCAAGCATAAAACCCTCATGTGCTTTTGGTGCAAATTTTGAAGTGTGATGTGGATCCTTGATCCAGCACCTGGCGCCAAATACTCTAAAGTAACTGACATTTGGCTTCTTGCCGGTAAGGAGCTCATAAGATGTCTTATTCAGAAGCTTTTGAAGATAAACACGGTTGATTGTATGGCATGCAGTATCAATGGCTTCAGGCCAGAACTTTCTTGGAGTCTTGTATTCATCAAGCATCGTTCGGGCCATCTCAATAAGTGTTCTGTTCTTGCGTTCGACGATGCCATTCTGCTGTGGCGTGTATGGAGCTAAGAATTCATGTGTGATGCCCAAAGTATCAAGATATGTATCCAGGCCAGTGTTCTTGAATTCAGTGCCATTGTCACTTCTGATGTGTTTTATCTTGGCGCCATAGTTGTTCATTGCTCGATTGGCGAAGCATCTGAAGACATCCTGCACTTCAGTCTTGTAGAGGATTATATGCACCCAAGTATATCTAGAATAATCATCAACAATGACAAAAGCCATAGAGACAAGCAGTAGTAGTAAGAGTTGAGTAATGAGTGGGACCGAAAAGATCCATGTGGAGTAGTTCGAAGGGTCGAGTCGTTGTCATGATTGTCTTCGAGGGATGCTTGGCCCTTGTCATCTTTCCTGCTTCACAAGCACCGCATAAGTGATCTTTCTTGAACTTGATGTCCTCGATGCCAATGACATGCTTCTTCTTTGCAATGGTGTGCAGGTTCCTCATGCCAGCATGCCCTAGCCTCCGATGCCAGAGCCAGCATTCTGAAGCTTTTGCTAGAAGACATACGGCAAGCTGTGGTCCTGCTGAGAAATCTACCACGTACAAATCATCTTTCCGATACCCTTCAAACACTAGAGATTTGTCAGATTCCATTAGAACAAGGCAACGATATTTTCCAAACATCACAATCATGTTTAAATCGCAAAGCATTGAGACAGACATTAAGTTGAAACCAGGGGATTCAACAAGCATGACTTTATCCATGTGTTGATCCTTCGAGATTGCAACTCTACCTAGACCCAATATCTTGTCGGATGGACGTAAGGTTGAGTCCATAAGAAGGCTTCTCTTGCCAGTCATGTGATTGGTACACCCACTATCAATAATCCATTCTAAAGCTGCTGGTGTCGTACCCTACAGTGCAGTTAGGGGGATAGGCTTCACGAAGAGAATTTTGAAGCAAAAACATTTGACGAACCAGTGGGTTATGAAATCTTAGATCGAGATTTGGACTGATAGGGCGAGTAGCAAGCGATTTAGGAACAAAGTACATAATAAGACCATTTGGGCATTTGATATTGCGCCCTACAAGATGTTTAAGGTCCCCAGCAATAGCGTCAGACAATTTTGGTTTTCTGCTGGAGACCTTTCCCTGCAAAAGAGAGTTAAGCTTTCTTAGCCACCCACATCTTCAAGGGTGGCTTTGAAGCAATGAGTATAAGTGCAGCATCTGAGAACTTTGGCTGTGGAGCCCTAGCAAAGAGTCTTGCAGGTCAACAATAATTATCATAAGAATAAGTAGAATAGTTCTTGGTCTTATGAACATGGCGGTTTGATGAACCACGCTCATATTCATAGGCCTGAGTATGGCTTCCCTGCAAAACATTTGCGTTAGTGCGACTCCGGTGAGTCCTCTGTCTGTATGAAGCCTTTGGACCATATGAAGCCTGTGGTCTGGGGTTTGTCTTCTTCACCTGTGGTGTCATGATGACATTCACAGGAAGATTCTCCAAACACCTTTTTGGCACCCAGATCTTCTTCATAGGCGGTCCATTCCTGCAGTTAGTACCAATATACCTGGCAAACACTTCACCATTCTGATTTTTAAACAGTTTGTAGTTTGCATCAAAGGATTCATCAATAGCGATGGGATTAGCACAAGTGAAGCCAGATAGGGTGGATGGATCCACTGAAGGTTCCTTTGCAGCAACCCATGTGGTTTTGGGGTACTGCTCAGGTTTCCAGTAAGACCCATCCGCATTCATTTTCCTTTTGAACCCAACACCCTCTTTCCTAGGGTTTTGGTTCAGAATCTGCCTTTTGAGGACATCACATAGTGTCTGATGCCCTTTGAGACTTTTGTACATCCCTATTTCAAGCAGTGTCTTCAACCTAGCATTCTCATCAGCAATAGCAGTGGTATCCTCAGCAGAGGGGTTAGTTACCACATCAACAAGTGAAGATATTGCAACAGTAGCAGCAGTAGAACATTCAGCAACAGAAGTAGCGTTATCATGCTCAATGCATGTAAGACTTGGTGGTTCAAATCCTTCCTGAGCTGAACTGATCTATTTGGCGCGAAGTGACTCGTTTTCCTTTTGAAGATCTTCATGAGCCGCTCTCAATTTCTCAAGGTCTTGCTTCCTTTGAAGATAATCATAGGAAAGCCTTTAATGAGTTGTTGAGAGCGTTTCATGACGACTTTCAAGTTCCTCATACTTAACGTGAAGATTTTTTATGTCTTCAATCAAGGACTGAGATCGAGTCATTTCAGCGTCTAACAGATCATCGCTTTTGTCTAATAGTTTTTGAATGTGTTCCATAGCTTTCTGTTGTTCAGTTGCAATTTTAGCAAGTGTTCTATAGCTAGGTTTGGAATCACAATCAGAGTCATCGTCACTAGATGTTTGATAGTGAGTAGCGCGTGTGTTTACCTTGGCACCACGTGCCATGAAGCAGTATGAAGGAGCGGAGTAGTCCTTGTCATTCGCATCAGTGTCAGTGATGAAGTCATTGTCTTCAGTGTTGAAGATGGACTTGGCAACGTATGCTGTAGCCAGACTCGCAATGCCAGAATCGGACTCCTCCTCAGACTCCACCTCCGCCTCCTCAGAAGCAGACTCCTCCTCAGAATCCATTTCCTTGCCAACAAATGCACGTGCCTTGCCAGATGAGCTCTTCTTGTGTGATGGAGACTTTGAGGAAGACTTGGAAGAAGACTTTGAGTATTTCTTCTTCTTCTTGTCGTCAGAATCATACTCTTTGCTCTTCTTCTTCTTGTTGTTCTCATTGTCCCACTGTGGACACTCAGAGATGTAGTGGCCAGGTTTCTTGCACTTGTGACATGTTCTCTTCTTGTAGTCATGAGTAGAAGCTTCATCATTCCTTGAGCTTGATCGTGAAGACTTTCTGAACCCTTTCTTCTTGGTGAATTTTTGCAGCTTCTTCACAGGCATAGCAAGCTCCTTTCCAATGTCTTCAGGATCATCAGAACTGTTGTCAGATTCTTCTTCAGATGAGGAGAAAGCTTTTGCCTTCAAGGCACGAGTTCGCCCATAGCTGGGACCGTAGATGTCTCTTTTCTCAGAAAGCTGAAACTCGTGTGTGTTGAGCCTCTCAAGTATGTCAGACGGATCGAGTGTCTTGAAATCAGGGCGTTCTTGAATCATCAGGGCTAGAGTGTCAAACGAACTGTCGAGTGATCTTAGGAGTGTCTTGACGACTTCATGCTTGGTGATCTCTGTGGCGCCGAGGGCTTGAAGCTCATTTGTGATGTCAGTGAGTCGATCAAACGTGAGCTGGACATTCTCATTGTCATTTCTCTTGAAGCGGTTGAAGAGGTTGCGAAGGACACTGATTCTCTGATCTCTCTGGGTGGAGACGCCTTCGTTGACCTTGGAGAGCCAGTCCCAGACTAGCTTGGAAGTCTCCAACGCACTCACACGGCCATACTGTCCTTTGGTCAGATGACCACAGATGATATTCTTGGAAGTAGAGTCCAGTTGAACGAACTTCTTGACATCAGCAGCAGTGACACCTTCTCCAGCCTTGGGAACGCCGTTCTTGACGACATACCATAGGTCGACATCAATGGCTTCAAGATGCATGCGCATCTTATTCTTCCAGTAGGGATATTCAGTTCCATCAAAGACGAGGCACACAGCGGAGACTTTAATTATCCCTGCAGTCGACATAGCTAAACTCCAGGTGGTTAAACCGAATCACAAAGAACAAGGGAGTACCTTGCTCTGATACCAATTGAAAGTTCTAGTGATCGACTAGAGGTGGGGTGAATAGGCGATTTTTATGAAAGTCTTCAAATCATGGAATTTTCGAAGACAAACGATAGAAGTAAACCTATTACCACACAGCAGAAGGTAGACTACACTAGGCAACCTTAGTCAAGTAACCAAACAAGTGAAAGCACAATGACTAATAGCAGCTAGGCAGTAAGGATCAGGTAGGAAGATATTGTGAAGCCAATCAGAACAAGCAGTCACTCAGTGAAGACAAAAGATAATACAATCATGCAATGACTTCACAAGGACCAATAGTAAGTAAAGGAAGGGAAGGATGAAACCAGTGACTCATTGAAGACAATGATTTGTTGGACCAGTTCCAGTTGTGGTGACAACTGTACGTCTGGTTAGGGTGGCTAGGTATTTAAACCTGAGGACACACAGTCCCGGACACCCAGTCCTGAACATGCAGCTCAGAACCCTTAGTCCTCACCGTATTCCCCTTGAGCTAAGGTCACGCAGACCTCGCCCAATCACTCTGGTAAGTCTTCAAGGTAGACTTCCAAACCTTCACAGACTTCGTTCACCGGCGATCCACAATGACTCTTGGATGCTCAGAATGTGACGCCTAACCGGCTGGAGGATTCATAGTCCTCAAGTGTAATAAGTCTTCAGATCACATAGACAAGACGACTTAAGTGATGCCTGACACTCTTTGGCTCTGGGTGGTTAGGGCTTTATCCTCGCAAGGAATTCTCTCAAAGGCTTCGAGGTGGGTTGCTCTCAAACGACAACAACCGTACTTTAACTCTGAGCAGCCAACCGTTTATGGTTGTAGGGGGTGGGCTATTTATAGCCACTAGGCAACCCGACCTGATTTGTCCAAAATGACCCTGGGTCACTAAGGAACTGACACGTGTTCCAACGGTCAGATTTCAAACTCACACGGCAACCTTACTTGGGCTACAAGCAAAGCTGAGTTGTCCAACTCTGGACAAGATTCGCTCTCGTAGTCTTCACTCGAAGACATAGGATTTTGGTTAAGCATCACATCAGTCATTCTGACGGGTTCTCTTGGACCCCACTTAACAGTACAGTGGTTCCTATGACTCAACAAAGAAGAAAAAGAACTACGAAAGATCTAAGTCTTCGCGCTCCAAAGTCTTCATGCGATGTATTCTCTTGTCATATCTTCAATGTGAATGTCTTCACATACCACCTTTGACTTCAATGTCCTCATACATTTTTAGGGGTCATCTCTGGTAGGAAAATTGAATCAATGAGGGACTTCTGCCTGTGTTATCCTGCAATTCTCACAAACACATTAGTCCCTCAACTAGGTTTGTCGTCAATACTCCAAAACCAACTAGGGGTGGCACAAGATGCACTTACAAGGACATGTTCACACACCTCCAATTCATCCCCGATGAATCAGGCCCGACTGAACTCTATGCAGTAGCAGGCATGACAACAAGCATGAATGAGTACGCACATCAGGGCTCAAACAACTCCTACTCATGCTAGTGGGTTTCATCTATTTACTGTGGCGATGACAGGTCATGCAGAGGAAAGGGGTTCAAGTACCACAACATGTAACAGATGAATCATTGTTGTCCTAATGCAGTAAAAGAGAGCAGGAGCAAGAGAGCGGGATTATATCAGAATGATCAAGGGGGGTTCTGCTTGCCTGGCACTTCTGAAGATAGCAATAGCTCTTCATCGTGTCATCGATCTCATCGTCGCAACCACTCCTACTGAGGGGGGACAAATACCGGCAATAGAGAGGAAATACAATCAATGCAATGCAACTATATGATGCATGATCATGTTATGGCAACATGCTGTGATTTGAGCTAATGAAACTAGCAACAATTTAAATGAAGTTGGTTTGAACCAAAGGTTCAAATTCAAACTCCACATGTGACATTTCAAATGACATCTGTTCAAGTTGCCATATATAGTAGCTTTAAATTGTTCAATCATGCATGAAATTAGTGCCGTTGGATAGATTGGATTTTTTGATCATTTTTCATATATAAATTATTTCATTTAGAGTTACGGTTGATTTTATATGATTTTTTGTAGTTTGAGCTAATTTCTAGAATTTCCTGGATTATTTTTAATCTAGAAAATGATTAACTCCATCAGCATTGTGTAAGCATGACATTAGTAGGTCAAAGGGGCTGGTCCAAGTCAAACCTGACAGTGGGCCCCGCACGTCAATGACACAGGGATTAAACTAGGTTAACTAAACTTAACTGAAGTTAGTTAGGGCGTGGGGCCCATATATGTCAGTGACTAGCGAGGGTAGGTAGTGACCTAATTAATTTTAGGCTAATTTGACAAGTCAGCCGGCCGGTATTAGGCCGCTGGTGAGCTCAACCGACGGCGGAGGCATGTCGGAATCTCTGTTCCGACGACCATTCGTCGCGCGGGTGGATTCTACGGGACCCTGGGGATGCGCCGCGTCCAACGGTGCCACTGGTTGGTCGCGTAGTCACCGGAGCTGACGGTGATGAGCACATCCACGGCGGCAGCCGCATGGAGTTGGCCGGGACGGTGTTGTGGTGTACGGGAGGAAGAGATGGTGGCCGTTCTCGGCTCCTGGGAGCACGGTGAGTGCGATGACACACTTGAATGCGAGTGGAAGCAGCTAGTGTCGCGATAGCAACATTGCTGGAGTTCGAGAGCTCTCGGCTCTGGTGGCTAAGCTAGCTAGGGGACGCGGCAAGGGGGGTTTCGAACGGGGGCTCACCGCGAGTCTGTTGGGAAGGTCAGTGGGCTCGGGGGCGCTTGGGTCGAAGCGGATCAACGGAGACGAACTGCGGCGGCTGAGGATGAAGACGGCGATGGTGGTGACATTGTAGGGCGCTCGAGGATGCGTGGCTTGTCTGGGATGATGCAGACGATGAGGCGGATCCGATGGTCATGGCAGTTGGTCGAGGGACGGGCTGTGAGCACGGTGGCAGTGAGCGGTGGCGACGGACGTGTTCGGCTCCGAGATGCGGAGTGATAGAGAGGCGGGGAATGGGGATGAGAGTGAGAAGGTGGGGCTTGGCGACGTGTGTGGCGTCCCTAGCCAGCTCCAGGCGGTCGGGGACAAGCAGGAGGTGGCGTGCGGTGGCTGCGCACGCGTCAGTCACGCGCCCAATGTCCTTCTGTCCAGAGGAAGGGGATGACTGCCACTGGGCCAGCACAGTGTTGGGCCTGCCAGTGGGCTGCTAGGTAAGTCAGGTGGGTTTCTCTCTCTGCTCTATTTCTGTTTTTTGTTTTATTTTTCTATTTTGTTTTCTATGTTCTGATTTAGTTTAGGCACTAATCCATTTTTATAAATGTTGAAAATTATTGTGGATGTTAACTGAGTTATTCCGGAGACCCACAATTATTTTCAAAAAAATTCGAGCTATAAAATTATTTATAGATTTTATTTGCTCCAATTCAAGTATAATATGGATTAATTAAAAAATCCAGGATGTCCTAGAAATATGTGCACCATTTTTGGCAGAGGTTTTTAGCCAATTCAAAAATGATGAACTTTTCTGAAGGGCATTTTGGGTTCATTGAAATATTTTTATTTGAACCTAGTTGAATTCATTTGGTGCTAGGGTTTCAACATCCCCATTTCAAGTTTCAAATTTAACTAGACATGATGCATGGATGCAAAGCCACTAGTTACAAGCAAACTCTAGGGTTGTGACAAATAATACATGACATGCAACTTACAAAAAGCATACGGTCAAATTCGTATGTGAAAGGAGCTTCCAATGATATTGTCACAACCCTAGTCAGTGTTGCATTAGAGTGATGCATCATGTCTAAATTTTTCCCAGAAACTTGAAATGGGGATGAACTAACCCCCCAGCACCACCTAAACCAACGAGGATTACTATGTAATTTTCTCAATGAACCCGAAATTCCCATCAAAAATGTCCATCAATTTTATCTTGGTTTGGAACCTCTGCCAAAATTGGTTCACATTTTTCTAGGACACCTATGGTCACTGAATTAAATCAGATGCTATTTGCAATTGTGCATTTAAATACCATATATTATTTTAAGTGCTCAATTAATTCTAAACTTAAGTGAGGGCTGTTAGGAATAAACCTAACAGAGCCAACAATTATTTTCAGGATTTTTGGAAACGTTTTAGTATTTTTAGTAAAGCCAAAAACATTGCAGAAAATAGAAAACTGGAATAAGTAGAAGAGAGAGAGAGAGAGAGAGAGAGAGAGAGAAGGCCAGAGGCCACTTACCTGTCTGGCCCAGCCCATCTAGCCCGTGCCAGTCATCATCTACCTCTGCCAGTAGGCAGAGGAGGGACACCGCGACGCCGCCGAGCTCGGCACGCAGCTCCCTGTTTGTCTGCAACGCCTGGATAGCACGGTGACGCCTCGAAACGCCTTCTCGGTGCCGCCCCGACTTCACCAACACCCCATTCGCCCCCCTACACCTCTCCCTCGCCCTCTCCCACCATGGCCAACGCAGCTGCAGCCGCACCGCCGATGTAGATGCGCCCACCGTCGCCTCCTCGTCGCCCCACCGTATCCAGCAGCTTCGCCGTCCTCCTCTCCGTCGAGCAGACCGAGCCCCGAGCGCTCACCTGCCCTGGAGCCACCGCAACAGCCTCGTCTTCGCTGATCATCGCCGGAGTTCCCCCTCGACGCCCTGACCACTCCGGTTCCTCCCCGACCTCGCCGTCTGCACTTCTGTGACCACCATGAGCCCAGCTACCTCCTCCCCCTTCCTATTCTCGCTCTCGAGCACCATAGCGATCGCATCAAGCTTGTCTGCATCCGCCGCCGCCTCTGCTTATCGCCGTCGTGGCCACAGCCATGTTGGCTCGAAACCGAGCACGCCACCGCACTCACCGCATCCCCAGGAGCCTATAGCGCCAATCCACGCACCTCGCCATGCCCCCTAGCGAGGAGCCCGAGCTCACCCGAGCTCCGGCGTCCGCCAAGGTCATCGCCGGCGTCGTTTCCGGCGACCCAGAGCTCCACCGCCACCACCCATCAACGTGGCTCACTCCCCGCGTCACGTAGATGCCCTCCGCCATCCATTTGGTCGCCGGAGGAGGAAACCCGCACCTGTCCGCCGTCCCTGGCCTTGCCGGCGACGAGCCCCGGTTCAACTCCGGCGAGTTTGACCCGGGTTGACCCCAGTTTGACCCCCCTGGGTAAATGGTAGGTGGGGGCCCACCGTGCTAATTAAACTAAGTTAGGGTTAAATAAATTTAGTTAGTTTAATTAACCACTAACACGCAGGACCCACTAGTCAGTTGGAAATGGACCGGCCCTGTTGACTGGTGATGTCACAGTGACAGAATGCTGATGTAGTAATGCTTTTTCTGGATTTATTCTTATTCAGGAAATTCTAGAAAATAGTGCTAACTTCTAAAAATCAGAGAAAATAATCTGTAGCTTCAAATGCAAAGTGTTATATATGAAAAATGATCAGAACAATCCAATCTATGCATCTGTACTAGTTTCATGCATGTTTAAACAAGTTAACTTGCTGTTTAGTGCAGAACATGATAAAGCACTATTTAAGATCACAAATGAGTTTGAACTTTGAATCTTTGGTTCAAAATGGCTCAAACCCATCTGGTTGTAGATGCATTAGTCCAACACACTCATTTTGCCATGTCACATGCATGCATCATATTGTTGCATATTGTTTGCTATTGATTGTGTTACCGGTGCTCTCTATGGTAGGTTCTGTCCTGGAGGATTACCCGGAGTACCCAAGCGAAGAACAGTACCAGTCTGCCGATCTGCCAGGCAAGCAACCCCATTGATCATATCGATACAATCCCATGGTCTCACTCCTGCTCTCATTTACTGCATTTAAGACAACAATGTTTCAAACTGTTGTGTGTTGCGGTAGTTGTACCCATTTCCTCTGCATGACCTGTCATCACCACAGTAACTAGATGAAACCCACTAGCATGTGTAGGAGTTGATTGAGCCATGTCTGTGTTTCCTACCTTGCTATGCCTGCTATGCTTAGAGTCGTGTCAGGTCTGGTTCATCTGGGTGATGGGCTAGAGTGAAATGAATATGTCGGTAATGTGAGTGATGTGTTGAACGCGATTTGGTAAAGGTAGCGATGAGAGGCCATGTAGGAGTACATGGTGGGTTGTTTCATTGGAACCGTCCTTAAGCACCGAGATCTGTATGTGTGATTTAAGAACCAGTTACTACCATGCACTGGGCCCGAAACAAATGGATCCTCTCGGCTTCTTAACCACCCTAGTCCTCAGTCCAGGAGTAGCAACTAGTTTCTGGTGTTTATAGGATATGTGTTGGAGGTCGTGCGTAATGCTGACCCTAGGGGTGGCCTATGATGCGGTAGATACACCGTGGCACGGTGTATCGAGTCACCCGTTTGGTGTCTCGGGAACCCTGTACACATCGTTCAGGGCCGTATGTAGAAACCTCAGTCGGAATCCCTGCGGATGGAACCTGAATAGGCGATAAACCTCGACTAGAGACTTGAGTGTTTATGTAGGCCATGGCCGACACCCTCGTTGGGCTTCCGCTTGAAGGTTGCCGAGTACATGTCGTGTAAATGGCGGTAAGTGGTGAGAACGTGTGTGAAGAAGTACACCCCTGCAGGATTAACATCATCTATTCGAATAGCCACGTCCGCGGTAAAGGACTACTTGGTTGCCTATACAGTTCATAGAAAAGTAAATGGATACTCCTAAAAGCCTCATGACAAGTGTGAGTGCCTTGGATGGCCCTTTCGTAGGATGACGGAGGAGGATCCACGGTAGTGTATTTTTGTGGTGAGTAGTGGACTCATGTGCGCAAAACATTTACAAGTTGCTTTCTCGTAGGATAGCTTAGCCAAGAGTTAAAGCTGACTTGCTACAATAACCCCACTATCCTTCTTGAGAATGTTGCATGTATGTAGGATCTCATGTAAGTCTTGCTGAGTACCTTTGTACTCAGGTTTGGTTAATTAATATTGCAGAAGAGAACACCGCCCCCTCTAATGGGTTCTATGTAGATCTCGACGTTGATGAGTGACTTGCCACCTAGGTGGTGATTCTGATCCGTGAAGGGCCTTGTAGGTAGATAGGCTTCGTCAAGCCTTCTTGCTTTCTAGTTGTATGTACTCAAACAAGTATGCTTCCGCATCTGCTTGTATGTTTGTATGACTTGAGTGTTGGGTCATGTGACCCCTACCTGTATGAACATATTATGTATGGCTCTCTGGAGCCTTCTAAGTAAAGTACTTTGAGTTGTAGAGTTTTGTTGTGATGCCATGTTGTATTTACACATATTGAGCATATTGTGTGTATGTTTGAAATGCTTGGTATGTGTGGGACCCGACAATCTAGTTGTTTATCCTTGGTAGCCTCTCTTATGGGGAAATGTAGCCTGGTGCTTCCACTGAGCCTTGGTAGTCCGCTACATCCCAGTTTACCAGACTCGTGCTAGCCCAGCACTACTGCTCCGGAACACTTAGACTGGCCGTCATGTGATTCACTTCGTTCCTGTGTCTATCCCTTCGGGGAAATGTCAAGCGGAGACATCCGAAGTCCTGCTAGCCTGCTACAGCCCGGGTTCCCGGAGTCCTGTTAGCCTAGTTGCTACAGCCTGAATTCATACGCTGTTGACCGACATGCTCGATGTTGATTCATGTATGCCTGTCCCCGTAAGTTAGTGCCACTTTGGGTTCATGACTAGTCATGTCGGCCCGGGTTCTCTATCATATGGATGCTAGCGACACTATCATATACGTGAGCCAAAAGGCGCAAACGGTCCCGGGCCATGGTAAGGCGACACCCGTGGGAATACCATTCGTGAGGCCGCAAAGTGATATGAGGTTTTACAGGCTAGATCGGTGTGACTTAGAATTGGGGTCCTGACAGCGTTGGCATCAGAGCCGGACTACCTGTAGGTTCATTAAGCCAAACTGGTCGATGTCAAGTCTAGAAATGCTTTAGTTATATGTAGTGAAAGTGCGTTATATAGACTAGAGGGGGGTGAATAGGGATTTTTATGAAATTCTTCACTGAGGAATTTGTCGGTGAGGAAATTCCTTAGCGAAGAACTACTAGCAGCGGATTAAGTACTCAAAAGTAAACATAACAGAATACAGGCATGGTCATCATGATGAAATGAAGACAGGCATAGAGTACAGGTAGCGTAAGCACACGATAACATAGGATGAAGACAAACAGACTAAAGAAATTGAACTGAGGAAATTGAGAAAGTCTTCAGTCAACGTCTTCAAACACAGATATGAACAAGCACACAACACAGTTATGAGGAAATGAAAGAGTTGAGGAAATAGAACTAGTAAGCTTGGTGAAGACAATGATTTGGTAGACTAGTTCCAACTGCTGTCTCAGTTGTACGTCTGGTTGGAGCGGCTGAGTATTTAAACTCGAGGACACCTAGTCCCGGACACCCAGTCCTGATCACGCAGCTCAGGACACCCAGTCCTCACTGTATTCTCCTTGAACTGAGGTCACACAGACCTCGTCCAATCACTCATGGTAAGTCTTCAGGTGACTTCCGAACCTTCACAAACTTGGTCACTCGGCGATCCACAATTCCTCTTGGATGCTCTAGACCATGACGTCTAACCGTCTGGAAGAAGCACAGTGTTCAAAGGTAACAAGCATCGGATCCATGCAGGATCAATCTCTTTAGTGATGCTCAATCACTTGGGGTTTGTAGGTGTTTGGGTTTTTCCTCACTTGATGATTTTCACTCAAAGTCCTCAGAGGATGGGTTGCTCTCAAATGACAAGTGTCAGTTTCTCTTGGAGCAGCCAACCAGCTAGTGGTTGTAGGGGGCGGCTATTTATAACCTAGGTAGCAGCCCGACATGATAAGACATAAATGCCCTTCAATGATATGACCGTTTGGTGGATAGATATTTTGGGACAGCTGGCGCATAGCACAGCAACACTCGGAATTTTGAGTAGCAAAATCCTCAGGGCTATCATGTTCCTCACTGTGTAGGCAATCCGCACTGGCGAATTCCTAACTCCTCAGTCAGAACAAATTCCTGAGAGACTAGAAGAACTTCGTCTCTCTCACTGAAGAATATGACTGAACTATATGAGATTTCCAATGGCTTCACTCGAAGGGATTGGTAGGTGTAGGATTTTGACTTGAGCATCACATGGAAATTTTTCCTTAGTATTTCCTCGACCCCCTTTAACAGTACGGTGTTTCCTACGACTCAAGAAAGGGACAATGAAACTACGAAAACAGAAGTCTTCACGCTTCATGTTCCTCGAATGAATACCATGTCTTCAAGGTCACACCAATTTCTTCACTTTCAAAGTCTTCAGAAATCCAAAATCTTCAGTCGAAGAACTTCATTTTTAGGGGGCGACTTTCTCTGTAAATATCAAACTCCTCATAGACTTATAGACCTGTGTATACTCACAAGCGTATTAGTCCCTTTACCTATAAGTCTTCAATACACCAAAATCACTAAGGGGCACTAGATGAACTTACAATCTCCCCCTTTTTGGTGATTGATGACAATATAGGTTAAGTTTTCAACGGGGATAAACATATGAAGTATAAATACAGATATTGAGGAATTTGATTTCAAGATATAGAAGAACTGCCCCTGAAGATGTGCATAGTGAAGAATTTGCTTTTGAAGCAATGCACACTTGAAGAGTTGAATCATGGAGATCTCCCCCTATATCTTGTAATTCATACACGCATTTGACATATAACAGTGAAGAATTTGAAATGCATGATGAAATATGGTGACTGATGTAATTCATCACGCGTGCAATAATATTAATGAGGAATAAGCATGCAGAAAAACGTATCAAGAGTATCAGAGCACCATCGGGTTTAAGTTTCCAACTCGATGCAATAAAATCTCAAAAGAACGAGAGTTGAAACTTGAAAAAAAATGCCCATATAGAAAGACCCTCTTGAAGACTAACTCAAAATTCTCCCCCTTTGTCATCAAATGACCAAAAGGATCGAATATGAGGACTAACGCCCCTGAAGAATATCAAGTTGATGAAGGAGCGCCAGCGTTGTTGTGGTCGTTTGTTGTAGTAGGGCCTGCCGCAGTGTCGTCCAAGTCTTCATTTTCATCAGTGTCGTGCGATGAAGAAAATGAGCTAGCCACCAGAGAAGGAACCTTGACCTTCTTGAATTTCTTCGGTGGAGGTGCAGACCAGTCAAAATCTTCCTTGAGACCCATTTTCTTCAGATCGTCTTCACCATACAGATGTGACAGAATAGCCCAGGTGCGACCGAAGACTTCATGGAGGTAGTAATGGTTTTTCTTCACTACATTGTGTGTAGCAGTCATGTTGTGAAGAAATGAACCAAACTGACGCTAACCCATTTATGATTTTGATCCACCTTCTGGTGAAGACTAAGCAGAAGTTCACGGTCAGTCATCACGTGCGGAGCAGTGGCTTGAGGAGTGGACTTGGGTGCATTGGCAGAGTCATGTGTGGCAGAGTCATCATTGGTGGAATAAGAGGCAGCTTTGCGAAACTGACCATCCAATGGACGAATGCCTTCATCTATAACAGTTGGTGCCTTGCCCTTTCCATCAACTGAGGAATAGGTCTACTTGAGTACTTCAATCGGGGGCAAGTAGAGATGATTCTGAAAATCAGCTTTGTAGTTGAGTGAAGACCTTGTCCTGAGGAATCTCATAATCCAAGGTGCATAAGGCTTCAGCTCAAACAGAGACAGTGCAACATTTGCCAGAGTCCTGATGAAGAAATCGTGATAATTGATAGGAATGCCATGAATGATGTTGAATACCAGATTCTTCATGATGCCAACAATTTCCTCATCAGATGAGTCGTGGCCTTTGATAGGACTGATTGTCCTCGTAAGAATACGATAGACAGTTCTGGGCACATAAAGCAATTCCTTCACGAGGAATTTGGTTCTTGGTGCTTGACCTGGCTTCAAAGGTTTCATCAGCACCTGCATGTAGTGATTTGTAAGCTCAGGTTCACTGTAGATGCAACGAGCTTCTTCAAGGGGAGGACTGAGTGGTAAGGCACGAAGCAATTCAGAAGCTGGTGCAGTATAGTGAGTGTTTTCAGACATCCAGTCCAGCACCCATGAATTCACATCTTCAGAATCTCCTGTGATGTGCAGCGTTGCATAAAATTGAAGAATCAGTTCTTCATTCCAATCGCAGATGTCAGAGCAAAAGTTTAACAGTCCAACGTCGTGAAGAACACTGAGGACTGGTGCGAAGCACGGCAGAGATTTCATATCCACGTGAGGAATGTGCTGATGGTAGAAGATTTTCTCTTTGTTGAATAGCACTGAGGAATAGAAATTTTCTTGACTAGCAGTCCAGAAACGCCTCTTCCTATTGCGAGCAGAGTTATAGGGGTTGTAGTCTTCGAAGAATACATGCTCGCCGAAGAAATCATCAGCCTTGAACTTTTGCTTGTGTGAGAATGGATCCTTTGGCTTGGGCAGAGGAGTGTCAGTGAGTTGCATCACGACCTCAGGAATCTCAATCTCAGGTTCTTCAGGCTGAGGAATTTCTGGTTCCTCTTCAGTGGCAGTCTGCGTCTTCAAATGTTCAGCAGCAGTAGTTTCTTCAGCGCTAGTGGCTGGAATTTCCTCATGTACAGATGCAGTGGGGTGAGTTTCTTCAGAGCCCATTTGAACAGTTTGTGCGGGGGCCTGAGGAATTTTCTATAGAGGGGTGAAGAGTGGAGAATTGGGGTGCTAACTTTCCCAAAAGTCATCATTCATCACTGGTGTAGTACACATAATATCCACATCTTCATCTTCCATTTCTTCAACGCCAGCCTCTTCAGCTATGAACTGAGGCATGGGCGAGGAGATGACAGGTGTTGAAGGGATTGTATCGACTTCAATTTCTTCATCAATCTGCTCTGACGAAGCAGCAGAATGATTTTCTTCATCAGATCCGCTAGGGATCTCATATTCTTCACCAAAAGGAACAAGGTCCTTTGATGGCCTGGTTGAGATGGGAACAGCATCAATGGGATTAGCAAATGAACTTGTCATAGGCTTCATCTTCTTCAGAGCTGAAGAATCTGAAGCAGCTGATGCTTTCCTTTTCTTCACTGTTGCACGCTCCACAACCTTGGTCTTCTTCACATCTGATGCAGATGGAAGGATTGGAGTTGGTGTAGGCGCAAGAGGAGCAGAGGAATCTGGTTGATTTTCTTCATTTTCTTCAGGCGCACCACTAGTGGGTACCCTGGCAATTTCTTCAGCGGCTGGAATGCAGTCATCAGCCCTGGAACTCACGTTTTCTTCAGCAGCCTGATTTTCCTCAGCGGTGTTGGCATTTTCTTCAGTAGGCTGAGTAGATGCTGCAGCCTGAGGAATTTCTTGTTGCGTTGGGGCTGCAACATTTGAGGTGAAATTATCTGCAAGTTTCGCAAAGCGCACTTTGGCTCTAAGCCAGTCAGCGCGGTATGCGTCAAATTCATTCCTGGTCTCAGTTTGAACAGCGACAAGTTCTTCAGTTGTCATAGAGACAACGTTTTTCTTCAGATAGCACTCTTTCTTGTATTGTGCTTTCTTGATCTGCCTGGCCTTCTCAAATTTCCACTTTTCTTCTTGAATGAAGTGGGTCAGCATGTGACTTTGGCCAGGAGTCATCTTGAAATCAGGCATGGGAGTGTTGGGGTCCTTGTGCCAAACATCAATGTACTTGAGGATTAACTTGGGATCCAAAAGCAGTGGCACATCTGTTCCCTTGGCTCTAGCGGCCCTGACTTGCCTATCTCTGATGATTTCTGCAAGTTCATCATCATCAGCTTCGTCTTCATTAGACGGCACTTGGATGGCGACTTGCTTCTTCTGAGGAATAGGGCGAGGACCGCGTCCAGCAGTTGACTTTATCTTCAGCAGTGAGGGGCCAACTGAGGAACTTGGAGCAGCAGAGGAACTAGCGGAGGCTCCTGAGGCAATAGATATGCCTGCTGTCCTTTGGCACGAGGCGATATGCACAGGTGCTGAGGATTTAGTCGAAGTGGCTGAAGACTTTGGTGGAGGAGCTAAGGACTTTGGAGGAACAGGAGCAACATGAGGAATTGGTCGTGAGGGCTTTGAGGATTCTGGCCGTGAGGGCATTACTGAGGAACTTGGCCTTGAGGGCACTGTTGGTGAAGCACTTGGCTTGCGTGCAGGCTTCTTTGACATAGACTTCTTTGGCTTGACAGCAGAGGCCTCAGCAGAGGCAGCAGCAGCAGCAGAGTCTTCATTGAATTTCCTCACTGCTTCTCAGGCTTGCTTAGCCAACTTGGCTTGGTGCTTGGCCCATTCATCAGGATAGTCCTTGCTGCGCTTGAGGCTGGTGGGATCTGCTATTTGGCCAGGTGCCAATGGAGCTCTTGGGCATGGAGGACTGAGTGCGAATTTCTTCATGTACTTTGGAGTTACATACTTGTACTCCCTCCATTCTCTTGCCCATCTCCTTTCTATCCTCTGTATGCGCACCTTGTGCTGATTTTTGTCCTCTTTTCCAAACTTGGCCTCATTAGGAGTGCAGTAATCTTTGTATATGTCCTCAGGGATTTCAAAGGCAGTCATGACATCAGGCTTCTTTCCTCCTTTATGTGGCCTTTTACCATCAACCATTTTCTCAAGTTGAGGAATTTGAACAATTGAATTCTCTAAAGAAGTATGCAACTTTTCTTCGAGGAACGCTGCAAATGAGTTAAGTTGATGAGAACCTAGTGATTCAGCAGCTGACATGAGTACCTGTGAATAGAGTATAGGTGCGAGGAATTTGGAGAGGTCATACGCGTTCTCAGAAGGTTTTGTAAAAAGGACAAGTTTGAGGAATTTGACCAGATGAGTCTTGAAGAATTTCACTAAGCGTTATTTGTCTTAGGTTCCAGAGTTGTATAGATCGAAGATCCACACAATTGAGGAATCTTGAAGAAAAATGATGCTTAGAGAAACAAAACAAGAACAGATGACTTGTGATGAATTTTAGTGAGTGAGGATATGAAGAAAAACACCTTTGAAGATTTTGTAGATAATCATTTGAATCAATGAGGGCAGTAAAAGAAACTTTTAATTACCTTGAATGAAGAACACGATGAACAGTGAAGTGGAGAGGAGAAGTTCGTCTGTGTAGATCTTCCACGCCCTAACTCGGTGGAGGAAGATGGCTACGGCGGCGGCGGAGTGAAGATTTCCGCAGTCGGCGCGAGCACGTCGGCGACGAGGTCGAGGCAGTGAAGCTCTTCCTCACCAGCGATGATGAAGTAGCGGCGGCGCTAGGGTTTGAGAAGCTCGAGCTGGAGAGAGGTCGAGTGGAGTAAAAGAAGTGAGGAAGGGGAAGAGGGGTATTTATAGCCACGGTGAAAAACTGTTCGCCTGAAGAAATTGGACGAACGTGCCCCTGACCCTTCTCATTCGCATGACATGTGTCACCCACGTAGTGAGAAGTGGAGATCGTGTTAGATCGTGGGTGAGTGGATAAGTATATCGTGGGATGCGGAACGGTTTGAGCGGCAAAGCCGAAAATTTAGATAAGATAGGTTTTAAAGTTCCGTTCGCAATTTCTTCAGCTGACAAGGACACAGTGAAGATTTTGAACGAGTTTCAAATAGAATGCACATGAAGAATTTGTGAATAGATTGGGTTGAGTATAGCATAGAGGGGAAGGGTCCGATCACATTCACTTAGTAGAAAACCAACTTGAAGAATTAGCAATAAGTGAATGCTGTAGAGGACATAAACTCGTACATATATATATATATATATATATATATATATAGCCAATGAAGAAAAACGACGGAAACAGTGAAGACAATGCAAAGTTGAAGAATATGAACAATTGAGGAATTTCAACTTTTGGTGGTGGCGTGACCCACCGTATAAGAATGGTGATTTCAGACACCGCGTACAATTATCGTAGGGTTCTGAGAATCAAATTCTTCGTTAATTTCTTCACACTAAGAGTGTTATTCTTCATTAAATTCATGTGTTGCACATCTAAGTCATCAATTTTGCATCAGTGTTAGAATGAGTGTTCTTTTGAAAGAACATTCGAAGATTCTAGGATATTTAGCTCACACCGCAACTTGCTAAATCTCTTCTCATCCAAGGGCTTTGTGAAGATATCGGATAGCTGTTCTTCTGTCTTCACATGCTCAATAGAAATGTCGCCCTTCAACACATGATCATGAAGAAAATGATGACGAATCTAAATGTGCTTTGTCTTCGAGTGCTAAACTGGGTTGTGAGCAATCTTGATGGCACTCTCATTGTCACAGAAGAGAGGCACATTCTTCATGTTGATGCCGTAGTCACAGAAGAGAGGCACATTCTTCAGCAGTAGATAGTGATACGCAGTTCTGTTTCTTCGAGGACCAACAGACCAAAGATCGTCCGAGGAACTGACATGTACCAGATGTTGACTTGCGGTCCACACGATCACCAGCATAGTCAGAGTCAGAATATCCAATGAGATCAAAAGCCGAGCCCTTGGGGTACCATAATCCAAGTGTTGGTGTGTGAGCTAGATATCGAAGAATATGCTTCACAGCCTTATGGTGTGATTCCTTCGGTGTAGCTTGAAATTGGGCACACATGCAAACACTAAGCATTATGTCTGGCCTAGATGCACATAGGTACAATAAAGAGCCAATCATGGATCGGTATACCTTATGATCGAAATCAATACCATTTTCATCAGTGCACAGATGGCCATTTGTGGGCATAGGAATTTTGACGCCTTTGCAATCTTGCATGCTGAATTTCCTCAATACATCCTTGAGGTATTTCTCCTGAGATATGAATATGCCATTGCATTGTTGACGAATTTGAAGACCTAAGAAGAATTTCAACTATCCCATCATAGACATTTGATATTCTTCACTCATCATATAGGCAAATTCATCACTATAACGTTGGTCAGTACAGCCAAAGATAATATCATCAACATATATTTGGCACACAAACAATTCACCATCATCGGATTTAGTGAAAAGAGTAGGGTCGAGTGAACCGGGTTTGAAGCCTTTCTTCATGAGGAATTCCTTCAAGGTATCATACCACGCCCGTGGGGCCTGCTTGAGGCCATAGAGGGCCGTGTTGAGTCTGAAGACTTTGTCAGGATTCTTTGGATCTTCAAAACCTGGGGGTTGAGCAGCATATACTTCTTCCTCAAGCTTACCATTGAGGAATGCACTTTTCACATCCATTTGATATAGAGTGATATCATGATGGTTAGCATAAGGAAGTTGTCGGTGTCAAAACCGGCGGATCTCGGGTAGGGGGTCCCGAACTGTGCGTCTAAGGTGGATTGTAACAGGAGGCAGGGGACACGATGTTTTACCCAGGTTCGGGCCCTCTTGATGGAGGTAAAACCCTACGTCCTACTTGATTAATATTGATGATATGGGTAGTACGAGAGTAGATCTACCACGAGATCAGAGAGGCTAAACCCTAGAAGCTAGCCTATGGTATGATTGTATGTTGTCCTATGGGCTAAAACCCTCCGATTTATATAGACACCGGAGAGGTTAGGGTGACAGAAGGTCAGTTACAAAGGAGGAGATACACATATCCGTATTGCCTAGCTTGCCTTCCACGCCAAGTAGAGTCCCATCCAGACACGAGACGAAGTCTTCAATCTTCTATCTTCATAGTCTAACAGTCCGGCCAATGGATATAGTCCGTCTGTCCGGAGACCCCCCTAATCCAGGACTCCCTTAGTAGCCCCTGAATCAGGCTTTCAATGACGATGAGTCCGGCGCGCAGTGTTGTCTTCGGCATTGCAAGGCCGGTTCCCCCTCCGAATACACCACGGAAGAATTTGAATACAAGGATAGTGTCCGACCCTGCAAAATAAGTTTCCACATACCACCGTAGAGAGAATAATATTTCCACAAACCCAATTTGCTGACTTGTTTTGACAACACGACATTACATCACGGCCCGGTGATTATTCGAACCGTTTCTTTTAACTAGCCCCGCACATAACGCAAGGAAGTTTTTTGACACGTCTCGTCAAAGCAAAGATCTTGCCCCCTTATCACGGGATTCTCATCAATACGGGCATGGGTAACCCAACCGTGTCTAGGACTCCTAGATTATAGGCAAGCCCCAAACGGCCACGGAGAGGACGCTTGGTATTCACCCTCTTTATAAAGGGCCAAGGTTTTCACTTTTTCCCTCCCGTGCTCAATCGAATCCTTCCCCCGCCTCGAGTTCTAACACCCAAAGCCCAGGTCAGGTGCTCTAGATCTTCAATCATGTCCGGATCGAGCCTTCAAGGCTGATGGATGCCCTCCTCTGTTACGGAAGAGGATATCAAGAAGTTGAGCGAGGCCAGATACCTGATTGCCGAGGTTTTGCATTGGCTTCCTGCCCGAGGGCAGGTCGTCCCTACTCCTGAACCCAATGAGGACGTTGTGTTCATCTCCCACTTCCTCCGAGGTCTAGGCCTCGCTCTGGATCCCTTCGTAATGGGCTTGATGTTTTACTATGGGCTAGATTTCCACGATCTAGCCCCGGACTCCTTTCTCCACATATCGGCATTTATTGTCGTGTGTGACGCTTTCCTCCGCATTACCCCTCACTTCGGCTTGTGGCTCAAGACCTTTGATGTCAGGCCGAAGACAATCGAGGGACAGTACGCAGCGTGCAGAGGCGCTTTAATAAGCAAGATTGCAGGAGCTCTGTGGCCAAAGGGTTCCTTTCCAGAGGTGTCCGGATTATGGCAATGGGAGTGGTTTTACATCACAGCTCCCAGAAGCGCCAAGTGGGTGGCTCCCCCCGCTTTCCGCTCGGGCCCCCCACCACAACTGATGTCATGGATTAGCAGAGGGGTAAGCTGGGGTCCGGCCAAGGAAGTGCCTATACTGCAAAGCTGCATTCAAGATCTCTTCGAGGGAGATTTTAATTTGGTTATGGTAATGCAAGTCATGCTGGTTCGTCGAGTCCAGCCTTGCAAATGCCGGCCCCTTCGCTTGTGGGAGTTCAACCCAGACGGACCGCGCGCTATCGAAAGTTTCCTCGGCTTGACGCACGTGGAGATGTACAAGTCATTCTTCGGACCTCAAACAGAGTGTCCGGACACTACCGAGGACGTGGGTCTAAGTAGCAACCACACCGCCGAACAAGTAAGTAATCCTCAAGCCGAACACACCGTCTTTTATTTACCATGACGTTATTTCTGAGAAGTCGCGCTTTGACCAGGACTCGCTAACAAAGGCGAAGATGATTCGGTGTTCAGCCCCCCTCCCTAAGGGTTGGAGAATCTGGTACTGGGTAAGATGCTCGAGCTCGCACCTTGCTCGGAGCCCTCGAAGGAAGATACGGGGGGAATAATATGGGCGAAAGCGGGCCCCCATCGCTGCCAATTCCAACCGAGGGAACGAGCGCCTCCATGAGGGAGGATAACCAAAGAGAAGATTCTAACCTTCTCTCGCTACGGGAGAGGAAGAGGACTGCCTTTGAGGATCCGGAAACCGAGGCCTCCAAACGGGAGAAGAAGTCTCCAACAGAGGGTCCTGCCTCGGGGGGTGCTCTTGCCGCATAGAGTCCACGCGGGGACCAGCCCTCCAACGAGCGTATGTAATCAAAAATACTTTAATAGTGAAGGTATACTACCTTTCCTCTGAGAAAAATAACCGAAGCATATGTCTTGCAGTTCGAATCTTAGCCCTTCTCAGCTGAGCTCGTCTTCGGGGGATCTTCTTCCAGAGATGATGGAGAGCGAAACGCCTCCCCAGGACTCCCCCACTCAAGAAGCGGGCGACCTCGAAGTGTCGTCACGGTGGGCCTCTCCAGATCCAGTGAGGCCAGAAGATAATCCCATAGTCACCCGAAGTCCGCAGCGTCCGGCTCTTGAAGAGAGCAAACAAAAGAGTCTAGCACCATCTGGTATGTGGTCGGACGTGCCGAGGGAGCAATTGGAGCGAGCGGCCATCTCAGAAGAACACCGTACGCTGATGGGTAAGGTGATGGAAAGAATTTCATCCGCCGAAAGCGGATTACATGAAGCCTTTACGAGTCTACTGACGGGCTTTGAGGTACGTGAGATGATATATGTTTTGATAGTACCACACATGTTAGGTGTGCCCTGTGTAGATAGTAGCCCCTGAGACTCTGGTTGTTGTTGAGAATGGCAGCGAATAGAGGATCATAGTCCCAAGTAGTAACCACACTGCCTTTATGTGCAGGTGGTGGAGGCTCCGGTGGCTAGCCGGACTAATGAGTTTGCCGGACTAAATCGGCAACTAGATGCGCCAGACGCCGACATCGAGCTTGTTAACAGGCGGCTTGACGAGTCACAGGGTAAGTAATGTTTTCTGGTAAATGTCACATAATAAGAGCAGCATGATGCCGGTATCTTTAATATGTTGTGACTGCAGACGGGGCTGCCACCGTGGAGACCCTTCGGACGGAACTTGCCCGAGCCAAGGAACATGCAAGAGTTAGTAATGCGGCTGCTGTGAAGGCAGCCGGAGAGTTAAGAGCCGAGAAGGCCGCGCATCGCGAGAGCAAAGAGGAGATGGCCAAGATGGTCGTAAAATTAAAAGACACTGCCTACTGTTGCCAGTTCCTTGAAGAAGAGAACCGAGTGAAGGCAGCGAACCTTGAAAAGGCCATGGTGCCGACCAAAGATACTCGCTCTGCTATGTGGGCGAAGAAGGAGGAGCTGCGTGAAGCCAGGGATATTGCGGCTGGGAAGCCCTTTCTACTGGAGAGGAAGTTCGAAGATCGGCGGTATGCCCCTCTGGATCAGCTATGGAGTTCGGCCGACGCATATATGGACTTGGCGGCGAGCGTTGTCGATGCGGTCGAATACTTCCGAGATCAGACAGATCATGAAGTGGACAAGCTGTTCTGGTTGCAATTTAACATTCCAGAGCGTCTGCTTCCCTTGACTGACCAGCTAGCCTAATGGGCCGAACTTAATAGATTGTCCGGACTTGCCATGAGGTTCGTCGTAGATCACCTGTGGCCGGAGAAGCCGAAGCCGAACAGCTATTTCAGCTTAGTGCAGCAGTTCCTTGGTGCGGTGCCGCACATCAATGCGATGAAGAGGTCGGCGTGCATAGAAGGCTCGCAGATGGCCTTTGCCCGTGTCAAAGCATACTGGGCAGAGATGGATGCTACCACCGTTGCGGCGTAGGGTTCGGCCATAGGCCGAGTGGCTGCCGAGCACTTTTTTGAAGAAGTTCTTGAGGGTGCTCGTTTGATAGAGGCCCAGTGCTCGAAGAATATTATGTTTGAGTGACATGTATTCCCATTGTAAACACAATGTTTTTATGAAATGTATTAAGGCTGTGTTTGTACTTTTGCCTGAAAGTAATATGATGCCTCCTGTGCGGCCGTTTATGTATATATGTATATAACTTGAAAGATTGCAGTCGTCGGCTTCAACCCCCACGCATATAATGCGGAGGTGCTTGCAAAAGACGCGTGTTCACACTTAACCCAACGTCTTGGTCCTGATAAGGAGGTGATAGCGCAGCGAACAAGGCAACCGGACTATGATGCTTTAACACTTTCACTTAGCCATAGGAGTTTGACGGTGGGGCTACTATATAGCCCCTGGTGGCTCCGCACTCTCCCGAACTCAGGGTGCGTATATGCCTGGCCGGGAAACGGCCCTTCATTAAAGCGGAGGAATTCTAACATTCTGATAGGTCATCAAGTGGTTGACCAGTCTCGCGCTATATTATGACAGTCAGTTTTCGGCTTTCTCTACTGAGGTGCTCATCCGGATGAACCAGGGCACAATCGCAGTAGTTCTCCTGGTGCTGCCTTAGCCGATAAAGCGGAACGTAAGGCACCAAAACACAGGAGCCGGGCAAACCCAACATTTGACCAAAGACATGATTCGGAGCTGATGCATATAAGGCCAAACTCGCGACACCGAACACTCCCTAAGGTATTCGGTCTTTTATGGTATAAACCGGGCCTAAATAGTGCCCTTTGTAAGAAGCCCCTTGTGTCCAGGTACGTGCGTTATTCTGACGTGGCCACATGCCAAGACGTCAGCATCCTTCTCAATTGTACTGAGAATTCGAGGGATGTGTATCAACAAGAGACAGTAAAAAAGGTTTACGCAGGGTCTTAATCTAAAAAGAATCCTTGGAGCGTGTCCCTGCTGCACATCTGCGCTTGTGTCTCCGTTGTGCCATATCCTGGACGGGTGTAGCACGATGATCATCTGTAAAAGAGAGGAACTTAGGTGAAAAGTTGTCGTGCAAAAAGGTAGTTTTTAAAGAAACCATGTGTAATTAAAGATGAGTAAAAATTGCCACTTGTATGCGCGCGTTGAGCCCCTTGTATTTGTAATAGGGGTGTGACCGTCCATACGGTATGAATTGCATATAGCTGCGCCGGACTCGTCTAACCGTGTTCATGGTCTTGACGACCTATCAAATGCTTTTGGTGGTGAGGCCGTTTTTAGTGTGCGGATGCCAGGGCAGTCGCATTCTCTTCTGCGTGCAAAGATCGCTCAAAATTTCCATTCACTGTAATGATGCCACGTGGACCGGACATCTTGAGCATGAGGGAAGCATAATGCGGTATTGCATTAAAGCGAGCGAAAGCTTCGCGTCCCAGTAGTGCTTGATAGCCACTTTGGAACGGAGCAATGTGGAAGGTTAAATGTTCGCTATAGAAGTTTTCGGGGAAGCCGAATATAACCTTTAGTAGCAGGGAGCCCGTACAGTGAGCCCCTGGGCCTGTCGTTACTCCTTTAAAGGTAGTGTTGCTATGGCAAATTTTCATTGGGTCTATGCCCATTTCACGGAGTGTATCCTGGTATATCAGGTTTAGAGTGCTGCCACCGTCCATCAGGACTCATGTGAGGTGGTATCCGTCAATTATTGGGTCTAATACCAGGGTAGTCCATCCTGCCCGCCGGATACTTGCTGAGTAGTCACGATGGTCGAAAGTGATTGGTTGAGACGACCAGTGGCAGGACTTCGCGGTGATAGGCCCTTGGGCATATTTATCAGGGAGTGCCGCTTTGTTTCTCCCCTTGATCACGTGTAACACGTTGACTATTTTTACTTCTGGTGGAAACTTCTTTTGTTCCCGAGTGTCTTGCTTGAGAGGCTCATCCTCGTCTTCGCTTTGTGTATCCTCCCCTTTGTGTACGGCGTTGAGCTTGCCGGACTGCTTGAAGAACCAACATTCTCTATGGGTATGATTAGCGGGTTTACCAGGGGTGCTATGGATCTGACATACTTGGTCCAGAATTTCGTTTAGGCTGGATAGTTCGTCTTTGGCACCTTTAGAGGGCAGCTTTTGCTGATTTGGCCAAGATCTTTTGAATCCGGCGTTTACTGCCATGCTCTTCGTGCTGTCTTCTTTATTCCGGCGTTTGTTATTGTTGTTGCGCCGTGATTTCCCGTTTCCATCTCGAACTTCAGATGTACTGGGGTCGCTGGTGCTGCATCTGGCTAGCCAGCTGTCCTCACCCGCGCAAAAGCGGGTCATGAGGCTTGTTAATGTTGCCATTGTTCTCGGCTTTTCTTGGCCGAGGTGTTTGGAAAGCCATTCGTCGCGGACGCTATGCTTAAAAGCTGCCAAGGCTTCAGCGTCCGGACAGTCGACTATTTGGTTCTTTTTAGTAAGAAACCTGTTCCAAAGCTTTCGGGCTAACTCTCCAGGCTGTTGAGTTATATGACTCAAATCGTCCGCGTCCGGAGGTCAGACATAAGTCCCTTGGAAATTTGCCCGAAAAGCGTCTTCGAGCTCTTCCCAGCTTCCAATGGAGCTTTCGGTGAGGCTTTTAAGCCAGTGCCGAGCTGGCCCTTTGAGTTTGAGGGGTAAATACTTAATGGCGTGGAGATCATCTCCTCGTGTCATATGGATATGGAGGATATAGTCCTCAATCCAGACCCCAGGGTCTGTTGTTCCTTCGTATACCTCTATATTTACGGGTTTGAATCCCTCTGGAAATTCATGGTCCAACACCTCATCGGTGAAACATAGGGGGTGTGCGGCACCCCTGTATCTCGGTGTACCGCGTTTTTCGGATGTTTGTTGTGTTGCATCGCATGCTGGAGCACGCTTGCGTGGTCCATAGATGGATCTGGGTTCGCCGTCCTTTTGATGCGAGCCCTCGCGTGGATCGCGAATTGGCTTATGTGTGGTGTTGTTTGCCGCTCTATGTTGGCCATGAGGTCGTCTATCCGGCCAGATGGCTGTTTTAATTTTTGGTTGTGGGGGATCGAAGGCCTCCTCATCGAATTCAGGTAGCAACTTCCGCTTCGGGTAGCTCTTGGTGGGGCGATTACCGCCGTACTTCACTGCTGTATTGAGTACTTTACTCCATCTGATTTGGAGTGTATCTTGCGCAACCTTGAACCTTTGCTTTTGCTTTTTAAGACTCCTCGCGGTGGCAACGAGCCTTTGATGGGCATTCTGTTGCTCCGGGTGTCTGTCCGGTGTAATGTCGTCTGGACTATTATCTTTGACAG
Source organism: Triticum urartu (assembly GCF_003073215.2). Lineage (NCBI taxonomy): Eukaryota > Viridiplantae > Streptophyta > Magnoliopsida > Poales > Poaceae > Triticum > Triticum urartu. The sequence goes on along the minus strand of NC_053026.1, from coordinate 197,544,051 downwards.
AATCGGGTTGTTTGGTTTGATTCTCCGTGTTGTCGTTGTCTGGCAATGGTTCACCCTGCTCTAACGCTGGGTCTGCATGGTCATTTCTACCAAGGCGGGATTTGGGGCGGCGCTTACGCCGCCGCTTTGACTGCTTCTCGAGGGGACAATCCTTCGTTGCGTCCTTCCGTTCCTCGTCGTCGTTTTCTTTTGGTGTGTCCACCATGTATACGTCATGTGGTGAAGTGGGCGTCCAGTGCCCTGTGGGCAGTGGTTCCTGTTCGTCTCCTGCATCGTCGTCCATACCGTCGATGTCTTCGGAGTTGGAGTCGAGCATGTCGGTTAAGTCATCGATAGTGGCTACTAAGTGAGTGGTGGGTGGGCGGCGAATTTCTTCGTCATCCACATCCCAATCCTGCCGGACATAGTTCGGCCAGGGCTCTCCTAACAAGGAGAGAGACCTTAATGAGTTCAGTATGTCGCCGAAGGGCAAGTGCTGAAAGGTATCCGCGGAGGTAAACTCCATGATCGGTGCCCAATCAGATTCGATAGGAACGGGCGCAGGCGGTTCGGAGTCCGTGGCCGGAGAAGAATTCGGCAGTTTGACAACACGGCTCTCGTGCAAGGTAAGGTCGATGTTCGGCTCGATCACCGCTGAGGGTAACGCCTCCGTGGCGGGGTCCATCCCCCCGTCCATGGTCGGCGCAACTGACTCCGAATTGTGGGTCAGAGCGGCTACCGGTGAGATCTCTAGAACACTGTCTGATGGTGGAGCTAAATCGCACTCATCGTGACCGCGTGACACACAAGGCAGAGGCACGAATCCGTCAAAGATCAAGTCTCCACGGATATCGGCGGTGTAGTTTAAGCTTCCAAACCTGACCTGATGGCCAGGGGCGTAATGTTCAATCTTCTCCAGATGGCCAAGCGAATTGTCCCGCAGGGCAAAGCCGCCGAAGAAGAAGATCTGTTCGGGGAGAAAAGTCTCACCCTGGACTGCATCGCCATCGATGATAGTAGGAGCCATCAAGCCTAATGGCGACGACACAGAGGAACTCTCAATGAAAGCACCATTGTCGGTGTCAAAACCGGCGGATCTCGGGTAGGGGGTCCCGAACTGTGCGTGTAAGGCGGATGGTAACAGGAGGCAGGGGACACGATCTTTTACCCGGGTTCGGGCCCTCTTGATGGAGGTAAAACCCTACGTCCTGCTTGATTAATATTGATGATATGGGTAGTACAAGAGTAGATCTACCACGAGATCAGAGAGGCTAAACCCTAGAAGCTAGCCTATGGTATCATTGTATGTTGTCCTACGGACTAAAACCCTCTGGTTTATATAGACACCAGAGAGGTTAGGGTTACACAAGCTCGGTTACAAAGGAGGAGACATATCCGTATTGCCTAGCTTGCCATCCACGCCAAGTAGAGTCCCATCCAGACACGAGACGAAGTCTTCAATCTTGTATCTTCATAGTCTAACAGTCCGGCCAATGGATATAGTCTGCCTGTCCGGAGACCCCCCTAATCCAGGACCCCCTCACAAGTAATATGTGAATAGCCTCAAGTCTAGCAACCGGTGCAAAAGTTTCATCGAGATCAATTCCTTCAACCTGTGCGTAGCCTCGAGCTACGAGCCATGCCTTATTCCTCACCACAAGGCCATTTTCATCTTGCTTGTTGCGGTAGATCCACTTTGTGCCAATGATATTGTGATTGCGAGGATCTAGACGTTTGACCAATTCCCAGACATTGTTGAGCTTGAACTGATGTAGTTCTTCTTGCATGGCCTGAATCCACTCAGGCTCCAGAAATGCTTCATCTTCCTTAGTGGGCTCTGTTATAGAGACAAAAGCATAGTGCCCACAAAAGTTAGATAAATGTGAAGCTTTTGAGGGTGTGAGAGGACCTGGCGTTTTGATGTCATTGATGATCTTTTCAACTTGCACTTCTTTTGCAATGAGAGGATGAGCTGGTTGTCATTGAAGAGTTTGATCAGCATTCTCTTCAGCACCATTTTCTTCAGTATTTTCTCCAGGTGAATTAGCTCGACGTTCATCATGTTCTGGAATGAATTCTTCAGCTGATTCTTTAGTAGGAATGACATCCTTAGTAGCCCTGAACTTGATAGTTTCCTCAGGTGCTGGTTCATCGAGCCGCACATCTACAGTAGGTATTAGTTTCATCGAACCGCACATCTACAGTTTCAACAACCTTGTGAAGAACATTGTTGAAGACTCTGTAGGTGTGCGAGTCCTTTCCGTAACCAAGCATAAAACCTTCATGTGCTTTCGGTGCAAATTTTGAGTTGTGATGAGGATCTCTAATCCAACATTTAGCACCAAAGACTTTGAAATAACTTACGTTGGGTTTCTTATCAGTGAGGAGTTCATAGGCAGTCTTCTTGAAGAATTTATGAAGATATACTCTGTTGATGATGTGGCATGCAGTATCAATTGCCTCAGTCCAGAAATGATGAGGCGTTTTGTATTCATCAAGCATAGTGCGAGCCATCTCAGCAAGAGTCCTGTTCTTGCGCTCCATGACGCCATTCTGCTGAGGAGTGTAAGGAGCAGATAACTCATGAGTAATACCAAGTTCATCAAGATAGTCATCGAGACCAGAATTCTTGAACTCAGTGCCATTGTCACTTCTGATGTGCTTGATCTTCACACCAAAGTTGGTTGAAGCCCTCGAGGAAAATCATTTGAAGACTTCCTGCACTTCATGTTTGTAAGTAACAATGTGTACCCATGTGTATCGAGAGTAATCATCAACAATAACAAAGCCATATTGAGATGCATCATTTAAAACAGCAAAATAATGATTAGGACCGAAAAGATCCATGTGAAGCAGTTCAAATGGAAGAGTAGTGGTCATGATAGTCTTCGCTGGATGCTTGGCCTTTGTCATCTTCCCAGCTTCACAGGCTCCGCATAGGTGATCCTTGAGGAATTTGACATTATCAATGCCAATGACATGCTTCTTCTTCGCAAGCGTGTGCAAATTCCTCATGCCTGCATGACCAAGTCGTCGATGCCAGAGCCAGCATTCTGAAGCTTTTGCAAGTAGACACATGGCTGGTTATGGTCCTATAGAGAAATCAACAATATACAGGTCTCCTCTCCTAAAGCCTTCGAAGACTATGGAATTGTCAGCTTCCATAACCACAACACAATGGTACTTGCCAAAGACAACAACCATATCAAGATCACAAAGCATTGAGACAGACATAAGGTTGTATCCTAAGGACTCAACAAGCATGACTTTGTCCATGTGTCGATCCTTTGTGATCGCAACCTTACCTAGACCCAATACCTGACTTTTGCCTTTATCAGCAAAGATGATATGCTTCAGATGCGACAGAGATAATGGAGCATCCATCAATAGATTCTTGTCACCAGTCATGTGATTTGTACATCCACTATCGAGGACCCACTCAGTGGCTTTGGGTTGATCATCCTACAGATGAATTAGTGCAGCTTACAAACTCATATACTTCATCAATGAAGAATATGACATCAATTCATCAGATCAATTTCATCAAGCAAAAGAATAGATAAAGAAATATGAGGACATGAGAAATGACAATTTATTTCTTCATGATTAGCCTGCATCCTATCAGGCACACTCAGGTCTCCAACAAATTCTTCAGACGATTACGTACATCTGGAGACCTGACCCTGCAAAAGAGAATAGTTCCTTTTCTTCACCACCCACATCTGAAGGGGTGGCAAAGAGTTCATCATTCTGCGAGCTCCATATGAGAAGGATGGCATAGAAGCCAGTCCATTTCATTTCACATAAGAGGGGTTAGAGTAAGCATAAGAGTAAGCAGAGAAATTCTTCGAGGACTTATGGACATAATGATTTGAAGAATAATGCACATATCCGTAATCCTTAGATCTTCCCTGCGAAACAGATGGGTTAGCACGATGATGTTCATATGAGGACTTTGATCCTTTTGAGGAATATGATCCATGTGAGGAGTTTGGTCCGTATGAGGACTTGGATCCATATGAAGAATTTGATCCATATGAGGAATTTGATCTGGGGTTCCTATTCTTCATAGGTGGCGTCATGATGACATTCACCTGAAGATTTTCAAGGCATCTTTTGGGAACCCAGATTTTCTTCATAGGAGGACCGTTCCTGCAGTTAGTGCCAACATATCTAGCAAATACTTCACCATTCTGATTTTTGAACAGTTTATAGTTGGAGTCAAATGACTCATCATCAGAATGAGGAGATTCACATGCAAATCCAGATAAGTTAGATGGATCAACTGGAGGTCCCTTTGCAGCAACCCATGTAGTTTTGGGGTACTGCTCAGGCTTCCAATATGTACCATCAGCATTGAGTTTCCTCTCAAAAGCGATACCCTCTTTCCTAGGGTTCCTATTGAGGATCTGCTTTTTAAGCACATCACAAAGAGTCTGATGCCCTTTGAGGCTTTTGTACATGCCTGTCATGTACAATTCCTTCAGCCCTGCATCATCAGTGATACTAGCAATGTCCTCAGATGAGGAATTAGAGATAGCAGATGCATGTGAAGAATTTGATACATTAGCAGCATTTGAACATTCAGGTGAAGAATTAGCAGATTCACGTTCAATGCACTTCAAGCATGGAGGAACAAATTCTTCCCGAGAAGCGCTGATTTGTTGAGCAAGTAATGAATCGCGCTCCTTCTGAAGATCTTCATAACTCACTCTTAACTTTTCAAGATCTTGCTTTCTTTGAAGAAATCCATAAGAAAGTTCTCATGATCAGATAAAAGAGTGTTATGTTGATCTTGAAGGGTGTCATACTTAGTATGAAGTCTCTGAAGACTTTCAGCCAAAGCTTTTGACTGATCCATTTCTTCACCCAACATATCATCGCTCTTATTTAACATGGAGTAAACTTTTTCCAAAGCACTTTGTTGTTTAGTGGCAAGGGAAGCAAGTTTGACATAGCTGGGTCCAAATTCATCACCAGATTCATCATCACTAGACTCGGATACATAGCATTCAGTTACCTCAGCATCTTTTGCCATAAGGCATGATGCAGAAGATGATGATTCTGGTTCGAATGTCATCGCTTTGAGAGATTCCTTGAAGTCCTCAAACCAAGGATCATGATAGGTTCGATGACCTTCATAGACCTCAGAGAGACGGTCCCAGATGAGCTTCGCATGATCGAGATGCATGATATTCCTGAACTAATTTTGAGACAGACAGGAGCAGATGACATCCTTCGCCGTGAGGTTGAGAAGAGTGTACTTGCGAATGTCATCAGCTTCCGCCATCTTGCACAGATCGGTCAGACCAATTTCACTGACGGTCCACAGCTCGCTGTTCATCGCCATGAGGCGCTTCTTCATCATGGCCTTCCACTTGGGATACTCGTGACCGTCAAAGGTGGGGCATGTCACTTTCTTCATACCTGCGGTTGACATAACTAAAACTCCAGGCGGTTAAACCAAAATCACACAGAACAAGGGAGTACCTTGCTCTGATACCAATTGAAAGTGCGTTATATCGACTAGAGGGGAGGTGAATAGGAGATTTTTATGAAATTCTTCACTGAGGAATTTTCCGGTGAGGAAATTCCTTAGCGAAGAACTACTAGAAGCGGAATAAGTACTCAAAAGTAAACATAACAGAATACAAAGCATGGTCATCATGATGAAATGAAGATAGGCACAGAGTAAAGGTAGCGTAAGCACAGGATAACGCATGATGAAGACAAACAGACTGAAGAAATTGAACTGAGGAAATTGAGAAAGTCTTTAGTTAAAGTATTCAAACACAGATATGAACAGGCACACAACACAGTTATGAGGAAATGAAAGAGTTGAGGAAATAGAACCAGTAAGCTTGGTGAAGACAATGATTTGGTAGACCAATTCCAACTGCTGTCTCAGATGTACGTCTGGTTGGAGCGGCTGAGTATTTAAACTCAAGGACACACAGTCGCGGACACCCAGTCCTGAACACGCAGCTCAGGACACCCAGTCCTCAACGTATTCTCCTTGAACTAAGGTCACACAGACCTCGTCCAATCACTCGTGGTAAGTCTTCAGGTGACTCCCGAACCTTCACAAACTTGGTCACTCGGCGATCCACAATTCCTCTTGGATGCTCTAGACCATGTCGCCTAACCGTCTGGAAGAAGCACAGTCTTCAAAGGTAACAAGCGTCGGATCCACACAGGATCAATCTCTTAAGTGATGCTCAATCACTTGGGGTTTGTAGGTGTTTGGGTTTGGGTTTTGGTTTTTCCTCACTTGATGATTTTCACTCAAAGTCCTCGGAGGATGGGTTTCTCTCAAATGACAAGTGTCAGTTTCTCTTGGAGCAGCCAACCAGCTAGTGGTTGTAGGGGGCGGCTATTTATAGCCTAGGGAGCAGCCCGACATGATAAGACATAAATTCCCTTCAATGATATGACTGTTAGGTGGATAGGTATTTTGGGACAGCTGGCGCATAGCACAACAATGGTCGGAATTTTGAGTAGCAAAATCCTCAGGGCTATCATGTTCCTCACTGTGTAGGCAATCCGCACTGGCGAATTCCTAACTCCTCAGTCAGAACAAATTCCTCAGAGACCAGAAGAACTTCGTCTCTGTCACTGAAGAATATGACTGAACTGTATGAGATTTCCAATGGCTTCACTCAAAGGGATTGGTAGGTGTAGGATTTTGAGTTGAGCTCCACATGGAAATTTTTCCTTAGTATTTCCTCGACCCCCTTTAATAGTATGATGTTTCCTATGACTCAAGAAAGGGAAAGTGAAACTACGAAAACAAAAGTCTTCACACTTCATGTTCCTCGAATGAATACCAAGTCTTCAAGGTCACACCAATTTCTTCACTTTCAAAGTCTTCAGAAAGTCTTCAGAAATCCAAAATCTTCAGTCGAAGAACTTCATTTTTAGGGGTCGACTTTCTCTGTAAATATCAAACTCCTCATAGACTTATAGACCTGTGTATACTCACAAGCGCATTAGTCCCTTAACCTATAAGTCTTCAATACACCAAAATCACTAAGGGGCACTAGATGCACTTACATGTAGGGGAATTGATTGTGGGAGGGAACGTAAGGCTCTTTTACTCCTTTACCTCATGACATTCTGATCTGAGTCAGTCCATTCTTTCCACGGGGATTACGGACTAGGATCTCATCTTTCTATCAGGTTCACGTGTTACTAATCCATAGAATCTTAGGATTGTTGGTTCCAGGCCTCAGTTCAGTTTCTACTACTTTTAGTATGTTATCAGTTGAACCAGAACCTTGATATGATGTTGTTGAGTGGCTTTGCCAACTGTTGTGAATGTCTCAAATCTTTTTCTGAGCATTTACAGCCATTGTGCTGTCCGATTTCTCCTAGAAAATTTTAATGCCTTTGCATTTTTTCGTGCTTTCAGATGGCGACCCGCACCCAGAATCAAGTAGTTCGTTTGACTCAGTGCCTCGACGTACCTGGTCACACGGCCATGCTGGTCCACGTGATGATCAAGACTGGCTATCGATGGTATCATGAGTATACCGTTGAGGAGCAGTATCGAGATTTCAATCAGAGCCAATACCTTTGCATAGTCGGGATATACCCTTCCTATCCTGGAGCCACTGAACCCCTCCATTGTTCATATGGACTTGGGGTTACCACCAAGATGTCCGTGCAGGATGCTGCTTACTCGATGATGACTATCATGCGAGCTAGACTTGCCTTGCTTCGGAACACTGAGTTCCGCTATATGCCAGCATCACTCCCTGGGGCAGAAGGTTACTACCAGACTCTCTACATTGACTCCTCCCATGAGGATTCGCTACTCCGCACCACCACAGAGATGCTTGAGGACAAGGACCATGAGAATCGTGCCTTGCGATTGGAGCTCTTCAACACTCGAGCTGACCACTGGGCCACCCTGACACGGTTTGCACCTGCCGTGCAGGCTGGGTATATGGACATGACGGATTTGTACCCCGTACGGTCTGGTCTGCCGGATCGTATGGACTGGCGTGATGTAGGAGACATCACCCCTCCCCGTGGATCCCGTCTGCCACTGTTCATATGACCCAGGCCACATCCGAGTCCTTATGGACCACAAGCTCCACAGGACCGACTGTTTGCAGATGATCATGTTCAACTCTCAGGACATGGTGGTAATCTCTATGAAGATTACTACGGAGACGTCTGAGTTGGTAGTAGCTTCACTAGTATTGTAACAGTTGAATTTCCACAGTCCTGCGTGTCTGGTGGAATATAACTTAGTGTGTACCGAATTCTGGGGGTGTAGATAAATAATGTATAGGAGCTTGGAATGCCTCTGATGAGATGTATTGTTCCTTCACCGTAGTTGTACTTCAGCTTGGGCTTGTAATAAACTATGTATGGTGTGTATGACCGATGGTGTATATATGGCAGTTTCTGTATTACCATGTTGTACAAATGAACATCTCTACATTTCGTGTCATCCATTACATTCTGCATTCCTGTGCCAGAGTTTTGCCATCCTTGTCTAAACTGTTGTTTTGTTTTCCTAGGATTGTGAACACCCGAAGCACCCCTGCTATTCAGGAGCAGGGTGAAGCCAGTGGAGCTAGGGATGGGAATCTGCCCCATCCACCTTCCTTGGCTGAAGTCATGTTGGAGGCAGAAAGGAATAAACGCGAGACCAACGATTGTTAGAATGCATCGAGTAGAATACTACACGTCACCAGAGGAACGACTTCGTGTCTCTCAATGATTTCAACAAGCTGACCCCACCAACCTTCCATCATTCTGTCAAGCCTCTCGACGCGGATGATTGGCTTCGTAGCATTACCCATAAGCTACGTTCTTCACGCATAGCCAAAGCTGACAAAGTCACTTACGCTGCTTATCGCCTTGAGGGCCCTGCTAGCTTTTGGTGGGAAAACTATGAGGCTATGCGCCCAGCCGACCAGGTTACCACTTGGGCAGAATTCAACGCGGCTTTCCATGAACACCACATTCCGGTGGGTCTTATGGATCGTAAGAGAGAGGAATTTTGCAACTTCACCCAAGGCAGACTGACCGTGGATGCCTACAGCCATGAGTTTGGAAACTTGGCATGCTATGCACTTGAGGAAGTGTCCACTGACGCCAAGAAGTAGGTGAGGTTCCGGAAGGGACTTAGCCTCGAGCTTCACCATGACCTCCGTTTGCACGAGTGCACCTCCTTCCAGAAGCTTGTCGACAAAGCCATCAGTGCTGAAACCGGTCAGACTGACTATGAAGCTACACATAAGCATTCCTGTGATTTTGGTTCTTCATCCGGCTTTGGTTCTCAGAAGCGCCGGGTGTGGATTCCCAACACAGCTCTGCCACCCAGGTTCACTCCGAGGCCATCCTATGAGGCACCTCACCCAACCCATCAGTATGCACCACCTAAGGCTTATTGTGGACTAGTCACCTATGCTACTCCGTGCACCAACACGGTGACATGGTTCAAGTGTGGAGAGTCGGGTCACTACATTTGAGAGTGTCCCCAGAACAACAACCCCAGCCAGCCTGGAAAGTCCGTTGGCCGTGGTAAGCCAGCGGGAAAGGTGCTTTATGCTAAACCAGTCACCACTGCACGTGGCCATGTTAACTATGTCTCAGCAGAGGAGGCTCATGATAATCCAAACATTGTCCTTGGTACGCTCCTTGTTAACTGCCATCCGACATCTGTTCTTTTCGATACTGGAGCATCTCATTCATTCATATCTGAGAGCTATGCTCAATTTCATAACACCACATTTTGTGACATGCCCACTTCCATGGTAATTCAAACTCCGGGTCCCAAATGGCAAACTTCTAAAGTAAGCCATGGGAATGAAATTCTTGTCGATAGACTTGTCTTCCTTGCATCCTTAATAGCTCTCAAGTCCTCGGACATAAATATCATCTTAGGTATGGACTGTATGTTAGCCCATTATGCTAAGATTGATTGTGCCACTAGAACTGTTCAACTTACTCACCATCGGGTAAGACAGTCAATGTCTTAACCTGAGTGGCCAAGCGTCAGCTCTACTCCCTAAATGCCAACCCTCTTCCAGACCTTGAAGATATTCCGGTAGTCCGTGACTTCCCGAATGTCTTTCCAGAAGAATTGCCAAGTGTTCCACCTGACAGGGATGTCAAGTTCGTGATAGACCTTGTACCAGGAACCATTCCAATCTCAAGAAGACCCTCTAAGATGGCACCCCTAGAACTAACTGAGCTTAAGAAACAACTCGATGAGTCCTTGAAAAAGGGTTTCATCCGTCCTAGTTCTTCTCCATGGGCTTGCTCCATCCTCTTCGTCAAGAAGAAGGATGGTACGGATCGGATTGTTGTAGATTATCGACCCGTCAACTTGGTTACCATAAAGAACAAGTATCCGCTCCCCAGGGTCAACGACCTGCATGATCATCTCGCTGGATCCTCAGTCTTCTCCAAAATAGATTTGAGGTTGGGCTACCATCAAATCAAAATCAAGAATGGGGACAATCCCAAAACGGCCTTTGTTACTCGTTATGGCCAATACGAGTACACCGTCATGTCCTTCAGTTTAACCAATGCTCCAGCCACCTTCTCTCGTTTGATGAATTCGATCTTCATGGAGTACTTGGATAAATTCGTAGTTGTATATTTGGATGATATACTCATCTACTCCAAGAACAAGGAAGATCATGCCGAGCATCTAAGGCCAGTATTGACGAAACTTCAAGAGCATCGCCTTTATGCCAAATTCTCCAAGTGTGAATTCTGGTTGCCAGAAGTGACCTATCTAGGCCACGTAATGTCTGGTAAGGGTATTGCTGTCAATCTCGAGCGAGTTAAAGCTGTCCTTGATTGGACTCCACCTGAAACGGTCAAGCAAGTTCGGAGTTTCCTTGGCTTAGCGAGCTACCGTCGCCGCTTCGTCGAGAATTTCTCCAAGGTTGCTAAACCTCTAACCGAACTCCTCAAGAAAGATAAAAAATTCAAGTGGACCCCATAGTGCGAGTTCAGCTTTCATGAACTGAAAAGACGCCTGACATCTGCTCCCATACTCGTACCGCCAGATTTTTCTAAGGACTTTGTTATCTATTGTGACGCCTCGCGACAAGGACTAGGTTGCATACCTACGCAAGATCATCATATGATTGCCTACGCTTCTCGACAGTTGCGTCCACATGAGGATAACTATCCCACACATTATCTAGAGCTTGCAGCTATAGTCCATGCACTAAAAACATGGCGACATTACCTTCTTGGTAATTGTTGCAAGATTTACACTGATCACCAAAGTCTGAAATACATCTTCACCCAACCGGATTTGAATCTCAGGCAAAGACGTTGGGTCGAGTTGATATCAGATTACGACTTAGGGATAACTTCCACCTTGGGAAAAGCCAATGTTATGGCTGATGCACTAAGTCGTAAATCCTATTGTAAGAACCCGATGTTACAACAAAGTCAACCACTTCCCCATGAGGAATTTCGGAAGCTTATCCTTCACATTGTTGCTCAAGGATTCCTATCTAAATTGGTGGCGAAACCTACCCTTACACATCAGATCATCAAAGCATAGAAGGTTGACTCGGGAATTTCCCGTATCAAGAGAAACATCAAGAAAGGAGTCGCGAATTGTTTCTCCATTGATGATCAAGGTGTTGTGTTCTTTGGAACCATCTTAGTGGTTCCCAAGGCACGAAACCTGAGGCGGCTGATCCTTAAGGAATCTCATGAATCCCCTCTCACCATTCATCCCGGTAGTACTAAAATGTATCAAGACCTACGCCAGAGATTTTGGTTGACTAGGATGAAGAGAGGAATCGCTCAATATATTGCAAATTGTGATGTCTGTCGTCGTGTTAAAGCAGAGCATCAACGGCCTGCTGGCACCCTTCAACCTTTAGCTATTCCTGAATGGAAATGGGATAAAATCGGTATGGACTTCATCACCGGGTCTCCCAGGACCAAGAAAGGGAATAATGCTATTTTTGTTGTCATCGATCGTCTTTCCAAAGTAGCCCATTTCCTACCTATTCGTGAGAGTATAACCGCTAGCTAGCTGACTTGTACATCTCCCGAATAGTGTCTCTTCATGGTGTTCCATTGGAGATTAACTCAGACCGTGGAAGTCTCTTCACCTCTCGATTTCGGGAAAGTTTCCAAAATGCTATGGGGACTCGTCTCTCCTTTAGCACCCCCTTCCACCCTCAATCAAGTGGTCAAGTAGAGCGCGTCAATCAAATTCTAGAAGATATGCTCCGAGCTTCTGTTATCTCATTCGGAATGGATTGGGAGAAATTCCATTTGCCGAATTTGCTTATAACAATACCTATCAATCTAGCTCGGGCAAAGCTCCTTTTGAAGTTCTCTATGGACGAAGGTGTTGAACGCCTCTTAACTGGTCAGAAACCGGGGAAAGACAATTCTTTGGCCCGGATATGATCTAGGAAGCAGAAGAGCAAGTTCGCATTGTTCGTGAAAAGTTGAAAACAGCCCAATCCCATCAAAAGAGCCAATATGATTGAAAACATAAGGCCATGACTTTTGAAGTCGACGAGAAGGCTTACCTTTGGGTTACTCCACTGAAGGGAACCCATCGATTTGGTATCAAAGGCAAATTGGCTCCTCGTTACGTTGGTCCCTTCGGCATTCTTGCCAAACGAGGAGAAGTTGCCTACCAATTGGGACTACCTCCGCATCTTTCCAAAGTTCATGATGTCTTCCACGTTTCTCAACTCAGGCGTTGCTTCTCGGATCCTATCCGTGGAGTGGACCACGAAACGCTTGATCTCCAAGATAATCTCACATACCGGGAATATCCTGTTCGTATCCTTGATCAAGCCGAGCGTACCATTCGACGCCATAACATCAAGTTTCTCAAGGGTCAATGGGCACACCATTCCGAGAAAGAAGCCACTTGGGAAAGGGGGGATCGTCTTCGACTTGAGTACCCCACTTTCTTCCCGACGGAACCTAAATCTTGGGACGAGATTCTTTTGAGTGGGGGTGAGTTGTCACAACCCTAGTCAGTGTTGCATTAGAGTGATGCATCATGTCTAAATTTTCCCAGAAACCTGAAATGGGGATGAACTAACCCCCTAGCAACACCTAAACCAACTAGGATTACTAAATAATTTTCTCAATGAACCTGAAATGCCCTTCAAAATTGTCCATCAATTTTGTCTTGGTTTGGAACCTCTACCTAAATTTGTGCACATTTTTCTAGGACACCTAAGGTCACTGAATTAAATCATATGCTATTTGCAATTTGGCATTTAAATGCTATATATTATTTTAATTGCTCAATTAATTCTGAACTTAAGTGAGGGCTGTTAGGAATAAACCTAACAGAGCCAACAATTATTTTCAGGATTTTTGGAAACGTTTTAGTATTTTTAATAAAGCCAAAAACATTGCAGAAAATAAAAAACTAGAATAAATAGAAAAGAGAGAGAGAGAAAAGGCCAGAGGCCACTTACCTGTCTGGCCCATCCCATCTCGCCCGTGCCAGTCATCACCTACCTCTGCCAGTAGGCAGAGGAGGGACACCGCGACGCCGCCGAGCTCGCCACGCAGCTTCCTGCTCGTTTGCATCGCCTGGAGAGCGCGGCGATGCCTCAAAATGCCTCCTCGGTGCTGCCCCGACCTCACCGACACCCCATTCGCCCCCCTGCACCTCTCCCTCACCCTCTCCCACAATGGCCGACGCAGCTGCGGCCGCACCGCCGATGTAGACGCGCCCACCATCGCCTTCTCGTCGCCCCACCCTGTCCAGCAGCTTCGCCGTCCTCCTCTCCGTCGAGCAAACCGAGCCCCGAGCGCTCGCCTGCCCTGGAGACACCGCAAGAGCCTCGTCTTCACCGATCGTCGCCGGAGATCCCACTCGACACCCTGACCACTCCGGTTCCTCCACGACCCCGCCGCCTGCACTGTCTGGACCGCCGTGAGCCCAGCTACCTCCTTCCCCTTCCCATTCTCACTCTCGAGCACCGTAGCGATCGCATGAAGCTTGCCCACACCCGCTGCCGCCTCAGCTTGTCGCCGTCGTGGCCACATCCACGTTGGCTCAAAATCGAGCACGCCACCTCACTCACCGCATCCCCAGGAGCCCGTAGCACCACTCCACGCACCTCGCTGTGCCCTCTAGCAACGAGCCCGAGCTCACCCGAGCTCCAGCATCCGCCAAGGTCGTCGACGGCGTCGTTTCCAGCGACCCCGAGCTCCACCGCCACCACCAATCAACACGGCTCACTCCCCACGTCATGTAGATGCCCTCCGCCGTCCATTTGGTTGCCGGAGGAGGAAACCCGCACCTCTCCGCCGTCCCTGGCCTTGCCGGCGACGAGCCCCGGGTCAACTCCGGCGAGTTTGACCCGGGTTGACCCCAGTTTTCCCCCTAGGTAAATGACAGGTGGGGCCCAGCCCTGCTAATTAACCTAGGTTAGGGTTAACTAAATTTAGTTAGTTTAATTAACCACTGACATGCGTGTGACAGCCTGGTTTTTGCCCTCTCTTATTTGCTTGATCTTCATTCGAAATCTTTCTAAAACTTGGAGTTTTTGAATCTTTTCATATGGACTTAAACACTTGGGCATCCTTGGCTTTCACCCAAGTGCTTCACTTCCCTCCTAAATCATCATTTCTTTTCTGATGCATCCAAAAATAATCTTTGGAATATTTTCTTAAATGAAAAATATTCATTTCCTCTCAAAAACCCTAGCCAAATCAGTATGCTCCAAAGCAACCCTAATTTTTATGGCTCAGGAAAATCTGAGATAATTCACAAATATTCTGAACCCTAGGGCACCTTCCTGAGCAAAAATATTTCATCACTTTTTGGAATATTTTTGCTACAGAAAATATTTCCTGTTTATAGACAGAAATGGTGGTTTCTACAACAACTACCATTTTACTTGCTCCATTTGACCTGAACTTTCTTGTGCATCTTTACCTTAGTAACTTATGACTAGCCTCCAAAGCACAGCCTCTAACTCCCAGCCGTTTGACCACAATAACTGCTCAAAGTTACTGATCAGAAACTTACCTGGCTTGTAAAAACCTCTCTACTGCACCTGGATCCAAACCAAATCGTGGTA
Source organism: Triticum urartu (assembly GCF_003073215.2). Classification (NCBI taxonomy): domain Eukaryota; kingdom Viridiplantae; phylum Streptophyta; class Magnoliopsida; order Poales; family Poaceae; genus Triticum; species Triticum urartu. The sequence continues at coordinate 197,529,004 of NC_053026.1, read as the reverse complement.
ACACTCAAAGCTACCACGAACAACATGCCAGACATGAAGTTTATGCTTAGATCGGCCTGATGTCATAGTTCACGCGGTGACCACGTTCGTCCAGGGGTGTTGGCATGTGTGTCGACGCGCTCTGAGTGCCGCCGAGCGCTCTGTCCGAGCATGCTCGCTTCCCTCGCCTGCCCGAGCGTGCCAAACCGCGCCACCATCTTCGTCTCAATGCCATTAACCCCCTCTGGTGCTCGCCGACGCCGGAGCTCGCCGCAGCGAGCACGGGCAAGGTCCGGCCAGCCCAACAGTGCGAAGCGCACTTTGCTCGTCACCTTCCCCTCGATCCTGTGCTCGTCTCCGTCCGCCCAGAGTTGCCACGTGACCTGCGTCCCCTTCTCCCCCTCTCACTGACACCGCTCGTCGCCGGGTGCCGTGGACAGGTGTCCGGAACCCGAACCCCCCTCGCCGCTCGCCTATAAATGGAGCCACCCCCAGCCTCCTCGAGCACCATCCAGCACTCCCACACATCCCACAATCGCGTAGGAAGCCGTAGCCTGGCCGGACAGGCCTCGGGCCGCCGTCCCCGAGCTCGAGCTCGCCGGCGATCCCCTCTGGTCGCCGCGGTAGCTCTAGCCCCTCTCAGGCCAGGGCAACCCCTCCAGGGCTTCCGCCTCTCTTCGGTTAGGCCGTCTCACCCGCTTGGAGCCCCTGGAGTGGCCTTCGTTCGCCGTCTTCCTCAACTCCAGCAACCACCGTGTTCTGCCTCCGCTTGCGAGCTTGATTCCAACGCCGTCCGACCACCCCTACCCACGCTACGGGTAAGGGCAGGTGTGCCACCGTCCCCTCTCTAAATCCCTCCCTCTCGTTTTGGCCCAGAAGCCCTCATCACCGGCGAGAGCTCCGGTGAAGCCGCGGCCTTCTCTGTTTCCTTCTCCCCCTTCCCCCACCTGACTAGCGGGGCCCACTAGTCAGCCACTCTGTATGCGCGCAAAGCGGTACGAGTGGTGGCGCCCTGAGGTTTTACGCCTTCGACGTCACCCCCCCTCAGCTGTTCATTCAAATTCAAAATGACTTAAATTCCAGAGAGCTTCAAACAGTTATAACTTTTCAATCATAAGTCCAAATGAGTTGATTATTTTTGCATTTTGTTCTTTGAAAAGAAATCTAGCAGCTCACCAAAGATGAGATTTTCTTGAGCTGTTTAGAATTTCTCGTGATTTTCAGAAGTGCTCTTGATATTTGCTTTTTGTGTTTAAATTTATTTTCAGAGGGTGAGGCTTCTCTTGAGGACCACCAGAAGGCTTGTGAACCTCATCTTCACTAAGGCAAGCCACAGCAACATTTTCATGGTGTCCTTTCAATATTTATGATTTTCTTACTTGAATGAAATGATTTATCCATGCATTTAAAATTATTGTGTTATTTATATTCTGTTAAGTGTTTGCTAGTTAATATGCTTGATTTACAGAATGTGGAAACTAGCTTAGTTGGTGAAGCAAAACTAAGATTTATTCATGGTGATGATAGAAATAATTTTTGCTATGCATGTTAGTAATTATTTAAAGTTATGTTCTTGCATAAATTAAATTGATAAAAATTTGCTAGAAATAATTATGTTAAGTACTTGTTGACTCATTTTACTTGCCTTACAGAATGTTTGAACCTCACTTAGTTGGTAAAGAAATTAAGATTTGGTTGTAGTGAAATCTTTTGTTATTCATATGAGAAATTTATCGGAGTTACGATCTTGCGTGAGAAATTAATAAAACTTGTTGCAAAATATTTTGGTTAATATGTGCGTTATATTGAGCAGCAAAGTAATATGAGTTGTTGATGTTTATGCTTGGTGTGTATATGGATGACATCGGTCATTTTTATTATTAAGTGATGCATGTGTAGTTTTGCATTTCATGGCATGCTATGACACCGGTCATTTTCATTTTAAGTTGAACCTGAATATAACTCAACTTGAATATACCGTTGACTGGGTCATGGTGCCGCTAAATCGAGTTTCTTTCCCAGTGCAACCACATTTGCCTTTTTAGGAAGGCCTTGATTCGGTCCATTGACATTGCCTCTGGTCAGTGCCTCCAACTAGGGAAGGTTACGTCGTGCTTACCCTGGCTCAGTAAGCACGCATAACCTTGTGTGCCCGTTGTTGAGATTATGGTACCGGGTCCCCGAGTGGGATTGTTTTGGCCACGACGGTGGCCGGTGTGTCTTTGGTAGACACGGGGCCATGCAGGATTAGCCCATTGGGGATTGGGTCGGAGTGGCCGGGAGAGTGCATGTCAATGGAAGGGTTTTATCAAAATGCCGTTGGTCCACCCGAATGCGAGTGCGAGGCCATGGGTTCCGTGGTGTGGGTACAGTGTGCTACCTCTGTAGAGTGTATAATCTATCGATTGCCGAGTCCATGGTCACGGACACCTCGTAGTAGGTCCCACCATGAGTCAACATTTAATAAAAATTGCACACTAAGCTATGAAATTTGCATTGTTGAGTATGGCAGAAAGGCCATCCAGGCATTAGGGACCAGATATTGGTCGTGGTTGTGATCGCCGTAAGGATCATGAGTTATTCTTGTTAAAGACCACGTTGGTGGTTTGTTTGTGATCCGAGGATGATCACGGTTGGTAAGTTGTCCCGAGGGATGTTCGAGCATGATCACAGCATGTTTGGCTTTTAGTGTTGCATTATTAATAATTGGTTAAATATCACGATTTTGTTTGCCATTATGATTATGCCTGTTGTGCGCTTGCAAGTACATTCAATGTACTGACCTGGCATGTCATGCCAGATTTCAGGAAAGTACCGTTGGAGAGGAGCGATGTTCGAGCCTAGATCGTGTCCACATCGGTATCCCTGTGATATGGAGCTTCCGCCACGACGTTATTCCGCTGCCACGTAGTTGTCCTAATCGAGGCCCCTTTATGTTCACTAAATAATGTACATATTGTTCACCCGCACCGGGTGTGCCGCTTGGCCTCGACAACTGTTGTAATATAAACTCTGTTCCGCTAGCATCAATAAAGCGGTTGTTTTCTGTACCAAGATGTTGTGTGTTGCCAGAAGACATGGTCTCTGGGCTGGCAATGCATGGTAAACTGGTCGCTCTGACTCGGGGTGCCACAACGCTTGGTATCAGAGTCGCGCTGACTGTAGGCCACGCTAGACTGCGACGTGTTAACTGGACATTAGATACGAGTTTAAGTTGAGTGCCGGTAGTAATTTGTGCTAATTGTTGAGTTGCATGCATTCGGTTTATATATTTTTTGCTAACCTGCTAATGGTTGTGGGTGTAGATTGCTCCGGTGCCATATCCGTGCCACTTGCAGCTGATGCCGTACACGTCACCACACCTCCTTCGCAACATGTGGTGTTGGCTGTACCCTCTCGGAGACGACCCAGTCTATCGTGTGTACCGGGAGCATCTAGCTGATTCAGTGTATGAGTATCACGCAGTGGTCACTATGCGCACTAGTTCCGATTCTAGCTCTTACACTCATACTTCTCGGAGCGGTTACGCCTCCACCGCTTCTCAAGCTGTCCAGTTTGCTGCATTCGAGGTCCTTGTCGAGCTCCGCTACAACGAGGTCCGAATGCAGAACCACCCAGGTTTCTAGTACTACCCATCTCTGCACGACAACGGTCGTGTCCGTTTCCCTCTCATTGATCTAGAGTCTGATAGTATTGCTAGCCACCTTGCTTGTTATGCCACCGCTAGCTATCTCATGATCCACGAGCTGGCTCGAGAGCTGACTCGTGCCTGTACTGCTTTAGCCGCTACTTTAGTTACCTCTAGATCCGCCACTACCCCATCTTCCCTGGGATTTACCCCTTATGTTCCAGTCAGCTCTTGCTCCCCTATTTGGCCGGTTACTACTCCGAGTAGCACGGGCGTCTTGGCCGTGAACCCTCTCAATACTCCTGCCGAGTGGGTCTCACTTCTCGCTACTCCTGTAGCCCCGATGCTTCATCCTACCCCTTCCCCTGAGGGAGAGCCCTCGAGGCAGCACCGTCATGTTACCTTTAACCCGGAGGTTTCTGTTAACCACATCAGTTCGGGATCTAAGACCGCTTTAGGGGAGGACGCCGCAGCACCAGCAGAGCAGTAGTATCTTTGAGTATTCGCAGTTGTGTGGATGATGTATGGATGTAGTCGTACGAGTCATGATGTTTCGTTGCATGTATGAGAGTCGCTGAACCAGTCATGTTGTTTATCTTTCATGTATGAGTCTATGTATAATTATGTTGAGACTTTATTCACTGTATTTTCTTCACTCTTCTGTTTTCTTCTGGGATTTTTCGCTGGCTTTTCCCCAATTTTATTCTTGGGTGTTTCTCATCTCGATTGCGGTGTCTTGGGAAAAATCCACAATAGGATGACGCGTGGAGGAAGTAGTAGCAACGTTCGTGAGGGAACTCCTATTCATCATTCCGCACGACAGGCAGGACATTCTCCCGAGCCGTATGTTCTGCCACCACCTCCACCGCCTAATCCTCCCTCCACCGAGAAAATTCTACGTATGTTTGAAGAAAAAAGGAACAATGATCTGATTGAAATATTGAGAAGTGTGCAAGCTATGGTTGGACAGAATGGAAATCAGAATGGTCCTCACTCAAAGCTGTCAGATTTTCAGAGGACCAATCCACCCAGCTTCAGTCAGATTGTTGACCCATTGGATGCAGACGATTGGTTGCGCACAGTGGAGAAAAAGCTTGAGATTGCTCGTTCTGAAGGAAATGATAAAGTTCCCTTTGCAACTCATTATCTTGAGGGCGCAGCTGTCATATGGTGGGAAAATACAAAGGCCATGTGGCCGGTTGATGAGGAAATCACCTGGGAAAAGTTTAAGGATCAGTTCCGAAAATATCATATCCCTACTGGAGTTATGAAGACTAAGCAGCATGAATTTCTCGCGCTCGCCCAAGGAAATCAGTCTGTGGCCGAATATCTGCAAAAATTCAATCATCTGGCCCATTACTCTCTTTATGACGTGGCCACCGAAGAAAGGAAGATTGACAGATTTCTTGGAGGTCTAAATCCACAACTCCGGTGTACTCTCAGTATGCTTGATTTCCCAGATTTCCAAATTCTGGTGAACAAGGCCTTCATTGCTGGACGGGAGCACAAGCTTATAGAAGATAATAGGCCTGTTAACAATGACAACAAGCGTAAGTTTGAGCCAAAGAAGGATGGGAAACCAGTGCAAAAGGCTTGTACCTGGCAACAGACTCAGGTGGAATACAGGCCAAATTGGCAGCAGAATGTTAACAAGACCACCACTCAAGTTAAGAATATTGTGACCAACCCAACACATGAGGAGCGTCAGCGCAATAATTCTTGCTTCAATTGCCGGCAGAACGGACATTATGCCAGACAGTGCCCCAAGAACAATAAGACGAATGCCCTAAGCAGACCACAAGTCAACTTTATGGAGTCATGGCCAACCCAGCAAAACTTCACTGGGCACATGCATCATATCTCCGCCGATGAAGCCCAAGAGAATCCAGAAGTCGTCATTGGTATGTTTTCTGTTAATGACATACCTGCCGTAATTTTATTTGACTCTGGGGCTTCCCATTCTTTTATTTCTTGGGGTTTTGCTGCCCAAAACAATTTTTCCTTGCACGATTTTGGGAAAAAATATGCTGGTACAAACCCCGGGATCTATAATCAAGAGCAATCTGGTCTGCCGTGATCTGGAGATCAATATCAACGGAGTCTACTTTCCAACATCTCTGATAATCACTGAGTCTGAAAAGTTGGATATTATATTGGGTATGAATTGGTTGACCCAATATCAAGTTTGCATAAACTGCGCAACCCGAGAAGTCACTTTGACAAGTCTGAATAGGCAGCTTACCAAATTCTACGCTCGCAAGAATATACCCAAGCCAGAATTAGTTTACATCGTTGTGGCTGAATTGGAATTTATTCCTGTGGTCAGTGAGTACCCTGATGTATTGCCGGAAGAACTGCCAGGCATGCCACCAGATCGAGAGCTGGAGTTTGCAATAGATCTTGTGCCCGGAACCGCACCGCTATACAAGAAGTATTACCGGATGCCCTCATCAAAATTAGTGGAGCTAAAGAAACAACTTGACGAATTACTCCAGAAAGGTTATATTCGTCCCAGCTCTTCACCATGGGGATCACCTGCTATTTTCGTGGACAAAAAGGATGGTAGTCTCCGTATGTGCGTAGATTATCGCCAGCTGAATAAGGTAACTATCAAGAATAAATATCCGCTGCCAAGGATTGATGATCTGTTTGATCAGCTCAGTGGGGCTAAAGTATTCTCTAAAATCGATTTATGGATCGGATATCATCAGCTCAAGATTAAAAAGGAGGATATTCCTAAGACCGCATTCACTACTCGGTACGGTCTTTACGAATATACCGTGATGTCCTTTGGTCTCACCAATGTCCCTGCTTTCTTCATGCATATGATGAACAAAGTATTCATGGACTTCCTCGACAAATTCATGGTAGTCTTCATCGATGACATCCTCATTTACTCCAAGGGTGCAGAAGAGCACAAGGATCACTTCCGAGCAGTGCTACAATGGCTCCGCGACCATCAGCTATACGCCAAGTTCAGTAAATGTGAATTTTGGCTCAAGAAAGTTGGGTTTCTCAGACATGTATTATCCGCCGAAGGTATAGCCATGGACCCGAGCAAAGTAAAGGATGTGCTCGATTGGGTACCACCCACGACTGTGACGCAGATCTGGAGTTTCCTCGGATTAGCTGGATATTATCGTCGTTTTATTGAAGGGTTTTCCAAAATTGCTAAACCCACGACGGAGCTGCTCAAAAAGGATAATAAGTTTAAGTGGACGGAGGATTGTGAGAAGAGTTTTAATGAGCCGAAGATACGTCTGACAACCGCACCTGTATTGACTCTTCCAGACATTTATCGCAGCTTTGATGTGTACTGCGATGCCTCCAGGCAAGGTATTGGTTGCGTGCTTATGCAAGATAGCAAGGTAGTAGCATATGCATTGTGACAGCTATGACCCCATGAGGGAAATTATCCTACTCGTGATTCGTAATTGGCTGTGGTGGTTCATGCATTAAAAATTTGGAGACACTACCTCATTGGAAAAAGGTGCCAAATTTTTACCGACCACAAAAGTCTCAAGTACATCTTCACTCAGCCAGATTTAAATCTCCGTCAGCGAAGATGGCTAGAGTTGCTCAAGGTTTATGACCTTGGAATAAATTACCATCGAGGCAAGGCCAACGTCCTTGCCGATGCGCTCAGTCGAAAGCTCGTCAGCTTAAATGCCATATTGAAATCATTGCCTCTCGAACTTCAAGAGGAGATCGCTAAGCTCAACTTGGTCATCGTGGATGCTGGCCTCGCTGATATTTTGGAAGTTACCCCCACCCTAGAGGTGGAGATCCGCAAGGCCCAGCCAGCTGACGCCAAGCTACAAAGACGTGCCAAGGGCCAGATGGCAAAGTAGGCCCCTAATTTCTCCAAGGACAAATTCGGCCCTCCGATTCCGTGGACGAATTTGTGTACCCAATCAACCGTACTTGAAGAAGAAAATCCTGTCAGAAGCACATGAATCCTCATATTCCATTCACCCAGGAGGTACGAAAATGTACGAGGACCTTAGAAAAATATTCTGGTGGGATGGGATGACGAAAGACATTGCCTATTTTGTGGCCCGTTGCGACATATGCAACAAGGTGAAGATAGAGCATCAGAAGCCAGCCGGACTCCTCCAACCGCTGCCAGTTTCACAATGGAAATGGGATGACGTTTGTATGGATTTCATTACAGGATTGCCTAAGACTCAGAGAGGCAAAGATGCAATCTGGGTTATAGTAGACACCCTAACAAAGGTTGCTCACTTCATCCCAATCAGCACCAGATACAGAGCAAATCAACTCACACAGCTGTATGTATCTCGAATAGTCAGTCTTCATGGAGTACCCCGAACTATCACTTCCGACCGAGGTTCCTTGTTTACCTTCGCTTTTTGGTCCCGTCTCCATCAAGCCTTAGGGACAGCGCTGAAATATAGTACTGCCTATCATCCTCAGACACATGGACAACCAGAGCGGGTAAATCAAATAGTCGAAGATATGTTGCAGACCTGTGTGCTAGCCAAGGGAGCTAAAAGGGAAGATTGCTTGCCTTATGCCAAGTTTTCTTATAACAATAGTTTCCAGACCAGTCTAAAGATGTCCCCATATGAAACTCTGTATGGCCATAAGTGCCGCACTCCTTTAAATTGGTCTCAAACTGGAGATAGCCGTATCTTCGGAACATATCTCATGATGGAAGCTGAGAAACAAGTTAAGGAAATCAGAGACAGACTGCAATTGGCCAAATCTCAACAGAAGAGTTATTATGATGCAAAGCACCGACAGGTCAGTTTTTAACCCGGAGAACACGTATACCTCCGAGTCACTCCTATGAAAGGAGTCAGGAGATTTCAGACTCGTGGAAAGCTGGCCCCTAGATTTATTGGTCCATTCCCGATTATGTCTCGAGTGGGTACTGTTGCATATCAATTGGAACTACCCCCTGAATTGGCAGACGTGCACGACGTGTTTCATGTTTCGCAGTTGAGACAATGCATATCCCCGCTTGAGAAAAGGACTGCTATGGCTGAGATAGAGTTGGCAAAAGATTTAACTTATGAAGAGAGACCGTTTAAAATTTTGGATCAAATGGAAAGGGTCACTCGCAGTAAAGTCAGAAAATTTTTCAAGGTTCAGTGGGAGCATCACAGAGAATCAGAAGCAACTTGGGAGCCGGAAGAATTCCTAAAGGATCAGTATCCAGAGTGGTTTTCCCAAGCAACCGAAGCTCGAGGACGAGATTCATTCTAAGCGGGGGAGGTTTGTGACAGCCTCGTTTTCGCCCTCTCTTATTTGCTTGATCTTCATTTGAAATCTTTCTAAAACTTGGAGTTTTTGAATCTTTTCTGATGGACTTAAACACTTGGGCATCCTTGGCTTTCACCCAAGTGCTTCACTTCCCTCCTAAATCATTATTTATTTTCTAATCCATCCCAAAAATAATCTTTGGAATATTTTTCTTAAATGAAAAATATTCATTTCCTCTCAAAAACCCTAGCCAGATCAGTATGCTCCAAAGAAACCCTAATTTTTATGGCTCAGAAAAATCTAAGATAATTCACAAATATTCTGTGAACCCTAGGGCACCTTCCTAAGCAAAAATATTTCATCACTTTTTGGAATATTTTTGCTACAGAAAATATTTCCTGTTCTGGACAGAAATGGTGGTTTCTACAGCAACTCCCGTTTTACTTGCTCCATTTGACCTGAACTTTCTTGTGCATCTTTACCTTAGTCACTTATGACTAGCCTCCAAAGCACAGCCTCTAACTCCCAGCCGTTTGACCACAGTAACTGTTCAAAGTTACTGATCAGAAACTTACCTGGCTTGTAAAAACCTCTCTACTACACCTGGATCCAAACCAAATCGTGGTAACACTCAAAGCTACCACGAACAACATGCCAGGCATGAAGTTTATGCCTATATCGGCCTGATGTCATAGTTCACGCGGTGACCACGTTCGTCCAGGGGTGTTGGCATGCTTGCCGACGCGCTCTGAGTGCCGCCGAGCGCTCTGTTCACGCGTGCTCGCTTCCCTTGCCTGCCCGAGCGTGCCAAACCGAGCCACCATCTTCGTCTCAATGCCATTAACCCCCTCTAGCGCTCGCCGATGCGAGAGCTCGCCGCAGCGAGCACGGGCAAGGTCCGGCCAGCCCAACAGTGCGGAGCGCACTGTGCTCGTCGCCTTCCCCTCGATCCTGTGCTCGTCTCCGTCTGCCCACAGTTGCCGTGTGACCTGCGTCACCTTCTTCCCCTCTCACTGACGTCGCTCATCACCGGGTGCCGTGGATAGGTGTCCACCAGCGGAGCCCGAACCCCCCTCGCCACTCGCCTATAAATGGAGCCACCCCCAGCCTCCTCGAGCACCATCCAGCACTCCCACACATCCCACAATCGCGTAGGAAGCCGTAGCCCGACCGGGCAGGCCTCGGGCCGCCATCCCCGAGCTCGAGCTCGTGGCGATCCCCTCTGGTCGCCGCGGTAGCTTTAGCCCGTCCTAGGCCAGGGCAACCCCTCCAGGGCTTCCGCCTCTCTCCGGTGAGGCCGTCTCGCCCGCTTGGAGCCCCTGGAGTGGTCTCCGTTCGTCGTCTTCCTCAACTCCGGCAACCACTGTGTGCTGCCTCCGCTTGCGAGCTTGATTCCGACGCTGTCCGACCACCCCTAGACATGCTACGGGTACGGGCAGGTGCGCCACCGTCCCCTCTCTAAATCCCTCCCTCTCGTTTTGGCCCAGAAGCCCTCGTCGCCGGTGACAGCTCTGGCGAAGCCGCGACCTTCTCTATTTCCTTCTCCCCCTTCCCCCACCTGACTAGCGGGGCCCGCTAGTCAGCCACTCTATACGCGCGCAAAGCGGTACGAGTGGTGGCGCCCTGAGGTTTTACGCCTTCGACGTCACCCCTCCCTCAGCTGTTTATTTAAATTCAAAATCACTTAAATTCCATAGAGCTTCAAACTGTTATAACTTTTCAACCATAAGTCCAAAAGAGTTGATTCTTTTTGCATTTTGTTCTTTGAAAAGAAATCTAGCAGCTCACCAAAGATGAGATTTTCTTGAGCTGTTTAGAATTTCTGGTGATTTTCAAAAGTGCTCTTGATATTTGCTTTTTGTGTTTAAATTTATTTTCTGACGGTGAGGCTTGTCTTGAGGATCACCAGAAGGCTTGTGAACGTCATCTGCACTAAAGCAAGCCACAGCAACATTATCATGATGTCCTTTCAATATTTATGATTTTCTTACTTGAATGAAATGATTTATCCATGCATTTAAAATTATTGTGTTATTTATATTCTCTTAAGTGTTTGCTAGTTAATATGCTTGATTAACAGAATGTGGAAACTAGCTTAGTTGGTGAAGCAAAACTAGGATTTATTAATGGTGATGGTAGAAATAATTTTTGCTATGCATGTTAGTAATTATTTAAAGTTATGTTCTTGCATAAATTAAATTGATAAACATTTGCTAGAAATTATTCTGTTAAGTACTTGTTTAGTCATTTTACTTGCCTTACTGAATCTTTGAACCTCACTTAGTTGGTAAATAAATTAAGATTTGGTTGTAGTGAAATCTTTTGTTATTCAAATGAGAAATCTATCGGAGTTATGTTCTTGCATGAGAAATTAATAAAACTTGTTGCAAAATATTTTGGTTAATATGTGAGTTATATTGAGCAGCAAAGTAATATGAGTTGTTGATGTTTATGCTTGGTGTGTATATGGATGACATCGATCATTTTTATTATTAAGTGATGCATGTGTAGTTTTGCATTCCATGGCATGCTATGACACTGGTCATTTTCATTTTAAGTTGAACCTAAATATAACTCAACTTGAATATACCGTTGACTTGGTCACGGTGCCGCTGAATCGAGTTTCTTTCCCAGTGCAACCACATTTTCCTTTTTGGGAAGGCCTTGATTCGGTCCATTGGCATTGCCTCTGGTCGGTGCCTCCAACTAGGGAAGGTTACGTCATGCTTACCCTGGCCCGGTAAGCAGGCATAACCTTGTGTGCCCATTGTTGAGATTATGGTACCAGGTGCCCGAGTGGGATTGTTTTGGCCACGACGGTGGTCGGTGTGTCTTTGGTAGACATGGGGCCACCTAGGACTAGCCCGTTGGAGATTGGGTCGGAGTGGCTGGGAGAGTGCTGTGGCAACAGAAGGATTTTGTCGGAATGTTGTTGGTCCACCCGAATGGGAGTGCGAGGCCATGGGTTCCGTGGTGTGGGTATAGTGTGCTACCTCTGCCGAGTGGATAATCTATCGATAGCCGAGTCCACGGTCACAGACACCTCGTAGTAGGTCCCACCATGAGTAAATGTTTAATAAAAATTGCACACTAAGCTATGAACTTTGCATTGTTGAGTATGGTAGAAAGGCCATCGAGGCATTCGGGACCAGATATTGGTCGTGGTTGTGATCGCCGTAAGGATCACGAGTTATTCTTGTTAAAGACCACGTTGGTGGTTTGTTTGTGATCCGAGGATGATCATGATTGGTAAGTTGTCCCGAGGGACGTTTGAGCATGATCACAACATGTTTGACATATAGTGTTGCATTATTAATAATTGGTTAAATATCATGATTTTGTTTGCCATTATGATTATGCCTGTTGTGAGCTTGCAAGTACACTCAATGTACTGACCTGGCGTGTCATGCCAGATTTCAAGAAAGTACCATTGGAGAGGAGCGCTGTTCGAGTCTAGATCATGTCCACATCGGTGTCCCAGTGATATGGAGCTTCCGCCACGATGTTATTCCGCTGCCACATAGTTGTCCTGATCGAGGCCCCTTTATGTTCACTAAATAATGTACATATTGTTCAGCCTTACCGGGTGTGCTGCTTGGCCTCGACAACTATTGTAATATAAACTGTGTTTCGCTAGCATCAATAAAGCGGTTGTTTTCTGTACCAAGATGTTGTGTGTTGCCAGAAGACATGGTCTCTGGGCGGGCAATGCATGGTAAACCAGTCGCTCTGAGCCGGGGTACCACAATGCAGGACCCACTGGTCAGGTGGACCTGGACCGGCCCCGTTGACTGGTGACATCATAGTGATGCAATGCTGACGCAGTAATGCTTTTTCTGGATTTATTCATATTCAGGAAATTCCAGAAAATAGTGCTAACTACTAAAAATCATAGAAAATAATCTGTAGCTCCAAATGCAAAGTGTTATATATGAAAAATGACAAGAAAAATCCAATCTATCCATCTGTACTGGTTTCATGCATGTTTAAACATGTTAACTTGTTGTTCAGTGCAAAACATGATAAAAGCACTATCTAAGATCACAAATGAGTTTGAACTTTGAATCTTTGGTTCATAATGGCTCAAACCCATCTGGTTGTAGCTGCATTAGTCCAACACACTCATTTTTCCATGTCACATGCATGCATCATATTGTTGCATATTGTTTGCTATTGATTGTGTTACCGGTGCTCTCTGCGGTAGGTTCTGTCCCGGAGGATTACTGTGAGTACCCAAGCGAAGGACGATACTAGTCTACCGATCTGCCAGGCAAGCAACCCCATTGATCATATCGATACAATCCCATGTTCTTGCTCCTGCTCTCATTTACTGCATTTAATACAACAACGTTTCAAACTGCTGTGTTCTGCGGTAGTTGAACCCATTTCCTCTGCATGACCTGTCATTGCCACAGTAACTAGATGAAACCCACTAGCATGTGTAGGAGTTGATTGAGCCATGTTTGTGTTTCCTACCTTACTATGCCTGTTATGCTTAGAGTCATGTCTGGTTTGGTTCATCTGAGTGAAGGGCTAGAGTGAAATGAATATGTCGGTAATGTGAGTGATGTGTTGAACACGATTTGGTAAAGGTATCGATGAGAGGCCATGTAGGAGTACATGGTGGGTTATTTCATTGGAACCGTCCTTAAGCACCGAGATCTGTATGTGTGATTTAAGAACCAGTACTACCATGCATTGGGACCGAAACCAATGGACCCTCTCGGCTTCTTAACCACCCTAGTCCTCAGTCCATGAGTTGCAACTAGTTTCTGGTGTTTATAGGATATGTGTTGGAGCCCGTGCGTAGCGCTGGCCCTAGGGGTGGGCTACGATGCGGTAGATACATCGTGGCACGGTGTACCGAGTCGCCTGTTTGGTGTCTCGGGAACCCTGTACACATCGTTTAGGGTCGTATGTGGAAACCTCGGCCGGACTCCCTGCAGATGGAACCTGAATAGGTGATAAACCTATACTAGAGACTTGAGTGTTTAGGTAGGCCGTGGCCGACACCCTCGTTGGGCTTCTGCTTGAAGGTTGCCAAGTACATGTCCTGTAAACGGCGGTAAGTGGTGAGAGCATGTGTGAAGAAGTACACCCCTGCAGGGTTAACATCATCTATTCGAATAGCCGCGTCCACGGTGAAGGACTACTTGGTTGCCTATAGAGTTCATAGACAAGTAAATGGATACTCCTAAAAGCCTCAAGACAAGTGTGAGTGCCGTGGATGGCCCTTCCGTTGGATGACAGAGGAGGATCCACGGTAGTGTATTGTTGTGGTGAGTAGTGGACTTGTGTGCACAAAACATTTACAAGTTGCTATCTCGTAGGATAGCTTAGCCAAGAGTCAAAGCTGGCTTGCTCCAATAACCCCACTATCCTTCTTGAGAATGTTGCATGTATGTAGGATCTGATGTAAGTCTTGCTGAGTACCTTTGTACTCATGTTTGCTTAATTACTATTGCAGAAGAGAACACCGCCCCCTCCGATGGGTTCTATGTAGATCTCGACATTGACGAGTGACTTGCCACCCAGGTGGTGATCCTGAGCCATGAAGGGCCTTGTAGATAGACAGGTTTCGTCAAGCCTTCTTGCTTTCTAGTTGTCTGTACTCAGACAAGTTTGCTTCCGCATGTGCTTGTATGTTTGTAAGACTTGAGTGTTGGGTCGTGTGACCCCTACCTGTATGAACATATTATGTATGGCTCTCTATAGCCTTCTAAATAAAGTAATTTGAGTTGTAGAGTTTTGTTTTGATGCCATGTTGTATTTACACATATCGAGCATATTGTGTGTATGTTTGAAATGCTTGGTATGTGTGGGATCCGACAATCTAGTTGTTTATCCTTGGTAGCCTCTCTTATGGGGAAATGTAGTCTGGTGCTTCCACTGAGCCTTGGTAGTCCGCTACAGCCCGGTTTACCGGAGTCCTAGTAGCCCAGCACTATTGCTCCGGAACACTTAGACTGGCCGGCATGTGATTCACTTTGTTCCTGTGTCTGTCCCTTTGGGGATATGTCACACGGAGACATCCAGAGTCCTGCTAGCCTGCTACAGCCCGGGTTCCCAGAGTCCTGTTAGCCCGGTTGCTACAGTCTAGATTCATACGCTATTGACCGACATGCTCGATGTTGATTCATGTATTCCTGTCCCCGTAAGTTACTGCCACTTTGTGTTCACGACTAGTCATGTCAGCCCGGGTTCTCTGTCATATGGATGCTAGCGACACTATCATATAAAGGAGCCAAGAGGCGCAAACGGTCCCGGGCCATGGTAAGGCGACACCCGTGGGAATACCGTGCGTGAGGCCGCAAAGTGATATGATGTGTTACAGGCTAGATCGGTTCTACTTAGAATCGGGGTCCTGACAGATATAATTTTCACATTATGCATCTCATGTACTATTAATCTTGTCAATAGTCAAAGGCAGTTTTGAAAAACGCATTAGAGCATGGTTAGTAATGTGGCCGGCTATTGGCTATAAAGAGATGCCACCTCACTTAGAGCCATCATAAAAAATACTCATATAAGCATTTAATCTTTGCATGGTTAAGTAATAGGTTGGCTCTTAGAATGGCTATTAGGTTGGCTCTAAGCATTTAATATTTGCATGAGCAAGATATATGATTGGAAGAGAGTTGCATGCATAATATTTTTTCTTGATCTATGTGTTATAGCCGGGCTGTAGAATAAGAGCCTGCTTCACTCTCTCTCCTCTCTTGTCACTCCTCGAAGTAGGATTTTAATGACATGGCAAGTCTTATAGCTTGCTGACTAAGCCTTATTAGACTTTCTCTTAGGCCCTATATAAATGGAAGGAGGGAGTACTATGAGCACTGCATATCCTACTACAGATGTTGTCAGTCCTCCACTAGTACTATTGGACAGGGAGCTTAAAAAAGTTACTATTGGACTGGCTATGCGTGGCGAAATCCTAGTAGGAAGAGCATGCGCGAGAACAAGCACATTCACGTGGTTGAAAAAAAATTGGAAACCATCTCTGTTTGAATACAAATCTAGGAGTATGTACGAATCTAACAATATTGATTGGGCGTTGTTGAATGTTGATACTTTTTTCTGTAAGTTCGATCAAAGTGGAGATACTTTAACTACACATAAAACTTATATGTAAACTAGAAAGGATCGGAGGGAGTACATTGTACGTTCAAAAGCGAAACAAACATTGAATACCCTTTATAAATGATTTGCGGATGCTATGATCACCAGTTCGAAATTTTGAATCCGCCATAGGTATCACACATGCACCGACTCGTTCTCTCTTGATTTCATCTCGGGCTGCAAAGATCGATTGAAAGAGGAATAGGATGGGTACAATACGTTCGTTTCACTTATGAACGTACAATATACTCCCTCTGATCCCCACAGACCCCGCCCCCGCGGGTCATTTCTATCATAGAAACATACCAAACCTTTATCTCCTTCCACGACACGCAATTGATCTCTCAACATCAATTGATCTCGTCAAGATGTGTCGGGGCATGAACTGAATGGGATGTCAAAACTAAGACGGGAAGCGACACGTAGTGGAGGCAAACTGAAACTTTAAACGAACGGTGTGTTTGTATCATGTAGGACAAATTACAACATTGGAAATACAAGCATAGTCTAGGCCCACATGCGAATGATACTCGGCGCAATGTTCAAATGAGGCATGCGGGAGGATGGACACGACTGGAGGGTGGCATGATCGATGGAGGAGAGGGTTGGAGAGGAATGAGAAATAAGCAACACCACATGATTATACTTGAACGTCTCAAATAAACAACAGGTTGTCTTGTTTTCCCTTTCGTCTTGGTCACGGAGTAAGATACTCCCTCTGTTTTTATTTACTGTGCATATTAGGTTTGACTGAAGTCAAACTTCATAAAATTTGACCAAATTTAGAAAACTAGCAATATGCTTGTGCGTTGCACGGAACATCAAGATCTTATGGGAGAAAAGGATGAACGAGGGAAGGCCTTATCTGCAAATGTGGAGAGGAGTGCGGGTAAATTGTCATAGTTTCCTTCCTATCCGTTAGATATAGATCGGATGACCTATATTGTAGGATGGCAGGCACACCATCATCACCAAGTTTGCTTTTTATAAGAGTAGAAATATGAACATTTACAATAGCAAATCTACATGATGTGAAAGTATATTCAATAATGAATCTAATGGTATTGATTTGTTATAGTATATGTTATTATTTCTGTCTAAAAGCTTTGTCAAAGTTTTCAAAGTTTGACTTTGAGCAAAGCTAAAATGTGGAGTAAATAAAAATGGAGGGAGTACGAAGGGACTAGTATAGTTACTACTGCTGGAACATGGTAAGTTGGACCCCTAAATGTGCGCATGGACCAGGCACACCTCAATTATTCCTTGAAACAGTCAGACACCTACATTTAGCACACCATCCGACTACTTAATCAAGTGTTACGCTTCACTACTTGAAAAGTAAAAGGGTGGTACCGTACCCAAAACCACCACACTTGGGGCTAGGGTAACAAATTGGTACTGTACCGCATTTGAACCAGGGCACAAAAACCACATGTTCTGCGCCTAATGCACAACGCGGAGCACTGACGCTCGAATTTGGCCGGGAAAACAAGGAAACCGACATGTGGGGCACACTTGTCGGGACGACGTGGCATAGACTAGTCCAATGGAGGAGCTGGCCCGCGACCTCATCGCCACCGGCAACCGTTCATGTGGGTCGTGGGGGCCAGCAACGTGGCGCAGCTCCAGCACCGCCTCTGGACATGGCGACCGTGGTGAGCGACACGCTCATCATCGCTGGACACGGTCGGCTTCAGTGTGCCGAGGGTGGCATTAGCGCTTTGGCACGACCAGCAGATCAACACCTGGCTCATCGAGGATGCACGGGGCGCCAAAGTGCGCGCGCTCCGCAATGCGTCCCCGGAGTGGTGTAGCGCGGCCAACTACATCCCCAGGACCTAAGACCATGCCGGGTCGTCTTGTTTTTTCAATGACATGTGGGGATCGCATGTGAGCAAAGGGCATCTACAACATTGCCACGGCCGCAACTGACTACCCAGGCACACCAAAAACCCTCGTCCCTCGCGCCGTCGCGCGGTGCGTTCCCAGCCGGCGCCAGCTGCCCGCATTCATGCCGTCCGTCCGTATCCTGTTGTTAAGAGGCTCGGTGCCCGAGGAACCAACTCCGGCAGCTTAGTGACGCACCCGGACACTTGGCCTCACCAGAATGCGCTACTTAAAGCGGTAACGCCCAGCTAACCTCCACACCATAGCACATCGTCCTGCTACCTGGCACCACACCCGCCATTACCGCGAGCGCGAACGCTCTGCGGGAGAGCTTATATTCGGGGAGGAAGCTTGAGGTCACCGCCCTCGCTCCAGTTGCCGCTCGTGA
>NC_053026.1:197088302-197209774 GCF_003073215.2 Triticum urartu | reverse complement strand
AAGCTTCTGGTCCCGTCTGCACAAACTGGTGGTGAACACATGATACTGTCCATTATTCAACTGCATTAGATTGCTTTGATATCCAGACTGTTGCTGCTGCTGACCTCCTTGGCCAGATTGTTGATTATACCCACCTTGATTTCCTTGAGAGCCTTGAAAGTTGGAATTTGAACTGCCGCCCGGGCCATGAAAGCCACCGCCACCTGAGCCGCCACCCGGCCCATGATTATCATTGAACATGTTAGAATTCTTGAAAGCCTTCATGATCGTACAGTCCTTCCATAGGTGAGTGGCCAGTTTCTGCTGAGTACCGTGCCTTGAACAGATCTCATTTAACAGCTGTTCAAGAGTGGGACCTGACCCGCTGGACTGAGGAGGTGGCCTCCCCTTACGTCGTTGATTGCTGCCTTGTGCATTGGTGTTAGCCACAAACTCCGAGCTACCGCCAGTCTTATGCTTATTATTGCCTCCTTGATTCACAGGGTTATGCTGATGACCCTTGGCATTCCCGTTCTTCTTTCCCTTCCCTGTCTTCTCATCGTCAGACTAGGGATCCTTGGTACTATTAGAGTCGGCGTACTTGACTAGAGCCTCCATTAGCTAGCCCATGTCATTACAATCGCGCTTGAGCCTCCCCAGCTTCTGTTTCAGAGGCGTAAATGGCATTTTTTCTCCAACATTAAGACTGCAGAACCGGCATCCATCTTATCAGATGAATGTATTATGGCTTTGACCCGGCGCACCCAATGGGTCATGGTCTCACCTTCCTCTTGCTTGCAATTAGTCAAATCCACAATTGACATGGGCTTCTTGCATGTGTCTTTCAAGTTTTGAATAAACCGGGCCTTTAAATCTACCCATGAACCAATGGAATTAGGCGGCAGCCCCTTTAACCAAGTGTGGGCCGTCCCGTCCAACATCATGGTGAAGTACTTGGCCATTGCAGCATCACTGACCTCCAGAAGTTCCATGGCCATCTCATAACTTTCAATCCATGCCCCGGGCTGTAAATCAGCCGTGTAATTAGGCACCTTTCAAGGCCCCTTGAAATCCTTAGTCAAATGTTCATTGCGCAGTGCCGACACCAAGCAAGGGACACCTCCAGTCCTCGTGGTCACGCCTACTTCAAGAGAAGTCGTCGGATAAACCGGAAAAGACTGGTAAGCCGCCCGCTCAGCCGCCTGCTCAGCTGCCTATTGAGCCGCCCGCTCAACCTCTTGGCGAATCATGTCCTGGTCAACCAAGTTAGGAGCTCCATCACGCGCCGGGTCATGCCCGCATGGCTGGTCACAGCGCCGGGCATTGCTTGAAACAGCTGCTGAATCTATGTGCCTGCTATAACTCAGGCTCCGGCTTGGGCGAGGGGTCGAATGAATCCTGTCTCGACTATAAGAATATGCCTCCTGCTGCGCCAGAGCCATCTGAAGTTCTCTGACCCTTCATGTTTCAATTGTCGTCGGAGAGTCGCCCTCCATCGGGAGAGCCGCCAATCGTGCCGCCGCAGCGATCATGTTTTCCAAAGGGTTGGAATAATGACCCGGTGGTGTTGGTACATAATGAGGTGAAGCAGTATTCATACGAGGAGGTTCCACCACCCGTGGTTGAACCGGCATTCCTGCCCGGGGTGTTGCAACCTGGTTTACCTCCGGCGGGTTGTTGGGGCCTGCACTGGGTGTGCGGAAGAGGTTTATAGGATCATAAGTCATAGGCAGACGGGGTTGAGTTTTCTGGTGCCTTCTCCTCATGACCTCATTTGATGCGTTCAAATCCATCGTAAGACGGAAAGCCTCTGATTGAATCTGCTGAGCCCGAGCATCCAAAGTCGCGTGCTCTCCGTTTATCCTAACGTCCTCCACTGCTAGGTTTTCCTTGGCTTGTGCTACCTCCTCATGTAACCGTGCCACTTTTGCATCATGTTGAGCCTGATCCGCCGGGTTAACCATGGCAGTTAACAGGGTTGTCATCCTATCCATGAGATCCATCAATACTTGAGCCAGCGGGTGCGCAGGGCCTCCTGCACCGGCCGCCGCTTACCCGGAAGTTATTGCTGCCGCTGCCGTAGAGTTTTGAATGGGTTGCGTGCTAGTCATGAAGATCCCTGCCCTGCTTGGCGGCTCAAAGGGGTCCGAAATACAGCTGCCATCAGAACAGCCCCCAAGCCCACCGTCTTGCAATTGATACAATGAATCCGTCTCACCTGTGGACGACTCACCATCAGAATAGACGGCCGTCTCACTGCCAGACACAGATCCTTCAGAAAATTCTCCTCCATGGATGCATCCCACGAAGGCACGCTTCATGGTGAGCTGAGTCCGAGCGGGTCTCGCACGGTGAGCCGTCTCGACGATGTCGGTGCAGATGTCCGGCTCAGAGCCCGGCTCGTTGATCTGGCCGATGAAGACGTGGATTCCGCTGAAGGGGACACGATACACGTACCCAATTGAGCCGGTGTTGGGGCCCCAGCCTGCGTCATCGATGTAGAGCTTGCCGTGACGATTCTTGGTCATCTGACCCACAACGTATCCCTTGAGCCCTTCGGAGCTGCCCTTCAAGAACTCAAATCCACAGTGCGCAGGCCCCACGGTGGGCGCCAACTGTCGTGGAATTGCCACCACAGATGTACTAGTGGAAGGATGATACGTCTCCAACGTATCTATAATTTTTTATTGTTCCATGCTATTATATTATCTGTTTTGAATGTTTATGGGCTTTATTATACACTTTTATATGATTTTTGGGACTAACCTATTAACCTAGAGCCCAGTGCCAGTGCCAGTTTCTGTTTTTTCCTTGTTTTAGAGTATCGCAGAAAAGGAAAATCAAACGGAGTCCAATTGACCAGAAACTTCACGGAACTTATTTTTGGACCAGAAGAAGCCCATGGAGTATCAGAGTTGGACCAGGAGAGTCCCGGGCTGCCCACGAGGGTGGGGGGTGCGCCCACTCCCCTGGGCGCGCCCCCTGCCTCGTGGACAGCCCGGAGATCCACCGACGTACTTCTTCCTCCCATGTATACCCATATACCCTAAAAACATCGGGGAGGAGAATAGATCGGGAGTTCCACCGCCAGAAGCCTCCATAGCCACCGAAAACCAATCTAGACCCGTTCCGGCACCCTGTCGGAGGGGGAATCCCTCTCCGGTGGCCATCTTCATCATCCCGGTGCTCTCCATGACAAGGAGGGAGTAGTTCTCCCTCGGGGCTTAGGGTATTTACTAGTAGCTATGTGTTTGATCTCTCTCTCTCTCTCTCTCTCGTGTTCTTGAGGTGGTACGATCTTGATGTATCGCGAGCTTTGCTATTATAGTTGGATCTTATGATGTTTCTCCCCCTCTACTCTCTTGTAATGGATTGAGTTTTCCCTTTGAAGTTATCTTATCGGATTGAGTCTTTAAGGATTTGAGAACACTTGATGTATGTCTTGCGTGGGATACCTGTGGTGACAATGAGGTATTCCATTGATCCACTTGATGTATGTTTTGGTGATCAACTTGCGGGTTCCGCCCATGAACCTATGCATAGGGGTTGGCACACGTTTTCGTCTTGACTCTCTGGTAGAAACTTTGGGGTACTCTTTGAAGTACTTTGTGTTGGTTTGACTAGATGAATCTGAGATTGTGTGATGCATATCATATAATCATACCCACGGATACTTGAGGTGACATTGGAGTATCTAGGTGACATTAGGGTTTTGGTTGATATGTGTCTTAAGGTGTTATTCTAGTACGAACTCTTTAATAGATCGATCCGAAAGAATAACTTTGAGGTGGTTTCGTACCCTACAATAATCTCTTCGTTTGTTCTCCGCTATTAGTGGCTTTGGAGTGACTCTTTGTTGCATGTTGAGGGCTAGTTATAGGATCCATTTATGTTATTATTGTTGAGAGGACTTGCACTAGTGAAAGTATGAACCCTAGGCCTTGTTTCCTAGCATTGCAATACCGTTTGTGCTCACTTTTATCATTAGTTACCTTTCTGTTTTTATATTTTCAGATTACAAAAACCTATATCTACCATCCATATACCACTTGTATCACCATCTCTTCGCCGAACTAGTGCACCTCTACAATTTACCATTGTATTGGGTGTGTTGTGGACACAAGAGACTCTTTGTTATTTGGTTGCAGGGTTGCTTGAGAGAGACCATCTTCATCCTATGCCTCCTATGGATTTATAAACCTTAGGTCATCCACTTGAGGGAAATTTTCTACTGTCCTACAAACCTCTGCACTTGGAGGCCCAACAACGTCTACAAAAAGAAGGTTGTGTAGTAGACATCAAAGGACTTAATCGTGGAGCCATCGCAACTAGGAAGCTTAAAGGGGTTAAAACGGGACAAAGGACACGAGGGTTATACTAGTTCGGCCCCTTGCGATGAAGGTAAAAGACTAATCCAGTTTGAGGTGGTATTGCTTATGTTTTGATTACTAGGGAGCGAATCCGCTTGACCTAGCTTTCGATCTGATCTTACTTTACCTGAACCGCCGCCGGGTTGTCTGTGACGCCCGGATAGTTAAGCTACAGTAAACCTACGCTAATGATGCCACGCCACCTTTATTACTGTGGATAAACCTCGCGTTAGATCAAAACTACTCAAATTCAAACTTGAGTTTTTGTCAAACATAAAAAAATCTTCAAACATTAAAACTAAAATGTTCGGAGTGTGACAAATAAAGCATAGGTAATTATGGTGAAGAAACCACAATTTTATAAAAGGTTTAAGTGCACTAAAATATTTAAAACAGCAGCAAAACATTTAACTAACTACCCTTTTCAATTTGATAAGATATTAAACTATTTGTTTTATTGCCAAAAACTTATGGGGCAGTGGCATACTTATTAAAACTAAATTAGGAACGAGTGGTGTAGTTTATAGAACCAAATTCAAAAGGAAACTAAAATAAGAACAGTAAAACAGAAATATAAAATAAAACAAAAATAAATAAAAAAAGAAAGCCCTCTTGTTTCCTCGGCCTTAGCCCACCCAGCCAGGCCGGCCCACTCAAACCCCCTCGTCCACTTCCCTGTTCACCGGGCGCACCCGACCGTACCCGCAGTCGCCACCAAACCGCCCCTCACCGGCAGCGCCGCGGGGGGATAAGGGCGCCACGCACCCCCCCCCTCGACGCCTCGGGCTCTCCTTTCCCCACCTGACTCCACTCACCGCTCTCCTCTCGCCTTCCTCAAGGTCCCGAGCATGGTCGTCGCCGCCGCCACATTGTCCCCGTGGCCGTCGTCGTCCACTCCGGCCGATCCTGCGCCAGGAGCACCGCCGACGACCTATGCTTCCTCCCCGACCACGGCCTCGAGCAGAAGACCACCACAGCGCTGGGATTGACCGGTTCCTCTTCAGTTGTCGCCGACGATCGTCGCCAAATTCCCCATCGCTGCTGCTTCTAAACTTTCGACGGGCCTTCTTGTGCCTTCTCTGTGAGCGCCCGCGCTTTTCCCCTCTCTGCCTCGCTCTTTTCCATCGCGGAATCGCCCGCAACCAACGTTGATGTTGCTCGTCGCCGTCGTTTGCTTCGCCACCGGCCATCACCGCTACGGACCACTCTGGCCGCCCCCACACACGCTGCAGCCGCCACTCGACGCAGCTGACTGTCCATGTCCGAACGTCGCTGCCCGTTTGCCTACCCCTGTCCACCCCGCACCGCCTATGCACCGTCGCGCCACGCCCCGCTGCAGCGCCCAGCTCGCCCCGCCGTCGCCTCCATCACGACCCCCTGCTCGTCGCTATGCGCCCTCCCAGCAGCCGGCCGCCGCGCCGACTTCCCCGGGCCTGTGCCGCGGCGCCTCCCCTCATCGCCCGCCCGACTCCCCTCGTCCCCGCCGCGTCGACCGCCCCTGCTCCCGCATGCTGCTCCTTCTACTGCTGCCTCCCCACCGCACCTCCCTACTTCCCGCCGCGAGCGCGTGCCTCCCCTGGCTGCCGGCGAACCGTCGTGCTGGCCGCATCCGCCGCTACCTCCGGCGAGCCCTCCCCGCGCACACCGCCGCCCCGACCATGGTTCCTGCTGCGTGTTGGTCGGCCCCTATTTTTGATTAGAGGGGATAGCCCCTTACCATTTACACTTAACCACCCCCACTATGGTGCTACTGACCCCTGGGCCCCACCACTAAAAAGTGTAAAAATAACCTCTGTTAGTTAGTTGGCCCTATGACAGGTGGGCCCCCTATGCAGTTTGACCAAGTCAAAATGCTGACTAGAATAACCTAGTCACTAACAGGAGGGTCCCACTAGCCCTTTGACCAGTCAAAGTCTCCAGTTGACTGCTGACTGGGCAGTCAACTGGGACCCACCGTCAGCCTCTGTGCACTTTGTTGGGTACACTTATGTGTACCCATAGCAATTTAACCTTTTATTTTCAAGTAAATAATAATTACAGAAAATGTTTAAAACTTTGAAAAATCATATAAAATAATCCGTAACTCGGATGAAAAAACTTTGTACATGAAAGTTGCTCAGAACGACGAGACGATTCCGTATGCGCAGCCTGTTTGTCCGCCACACATCCCTAGCATAGAGAACATGCAACTTTTCCCCTCCGGTTCACCTATCCGAAAACGCAAAACACCGGGGATACTTCCCCGGATGTTTCCCCCCTTCGCCGGTATAACCTCTTACCGCGTTAGGGCACACCTAACACCGCTAATTGCTTAGTCATGCTTCGTTATGCACCTGTTTGCATTGTATTCATATTTTCTTCCCCCTCTTCTTCCGCTAGACACCGAGACCGACGCCGCTGCTACCCAGTATGACTACGGAGTTGACGACCCCTCTATCTTGCCAGAGCAACCAGGCAAGCCCCCCCCCCTTGATCACCAGATATCGCCTACTCTCCTCTATACTGCTTGCATTAGAGTAGTGTAGCATGTTACTACTTTCCGTTAATCCTATTCTGATGCATAGCCTGTCATTGTTGCTCTAGCTGTTGATACCTTACCTGCAATCCTAAATGCTTAGTATAGGATGCTAGTTTACCATCAGTGGCCCTACATTATTGTCTGTCTGCCATGTTATATATCGGGCCGTGATCACTTGGGAGGTGGTCATGGGTATATACTTATACATAATATATGATACTTGTGGTGATTAAAGTCGGGTCGGCTCGTAGGAGTACCCGTGAGTGATTCCGATGTTGGGGGCTGAAGGGGTAGGTGGCTCCATCCCGGTAGAGGTGGGCCTGAGTTCCCGAAGGCCCCTGATGGTTACTTTGTGGCGGAGCGACAGGGTAGGTTGAGACCACCTAGGAGAGAGGTGGGCCTGGCCCTGGTCGACGTCCGTGGTTATTTCAGAATAGCACGCTTAACGCGATCTTGGTATTTGATCTGAGTCTGGTTACTGGCCTATATGCTCTAACCATCTACACGGGGATAGTTATGGGCACATGACGTCATGGTATCAGCCGAAGCCTTCGTGACGTCAGCGACTGAGCGGCGCGCGCCAGGTTGGACCGCGTAACGCAACTTCGTTTGTAATGGAGGTTGCTAGGTCTGCTCACCGGCCGCGTATGCAACATGCAGGTGTGCAATGGGCGATGGGCCCAGACCCCTGCGCCATAGGATTTAGACTGGCGCGCTGACCTCTCTGTTGTGCCTAGGTAGGGCTGCGACGTGTTGATCTTCCGAGGCCGGGCATGACCCAGGAAAGTGTGTCTAGCCAAATGGGATCGAGCGTGTTGGGTTATGTGGTGCAACCCTGCAGGGAAGTTAATCTATTCGAATAGCCGTGTCCCTTGGTAAAAGGACAACCCGGAGTTGTACCTTGACCTTATGACAACTAGAACCGGATACTTAATAAAACACACTCTTCCAAGTGCCAGATACAACCGGTGATCGCTCTCTCACAGGGCAACGACGGGAGGATCATCGATTAGGATTATGCTACACGATGCTACTTGGTGAACTTACCATCTACTCTCTTCTACAGCTGGAAGATGGAGGTTACCAGAAGCGTAGTCTTCGATAGGACTAGCTATCCCCCTCTTATTCCGGCTTTCTGCAGTTCAGTCCACATATGATACCCTTAATCCATTTGATACCAATGCATACATATGTAGTGTAGCTCCTTGCTTGCGAGTACTTTGGATGAGTACTCACGGTTGCTTTGCTCCCTCTTTTCCCCCTTTCTATACCCGATTACTGCGACCAGACGTTGGAGCCCAGGAGCCAGACGCCACCGTCGACGACGACTACTACTACTCGGGAGGTGTCTACTACTACGTGCAGCCCGCTGACGGCGACCAGGAGTAGTTTAGGAGGATCCCAGGCAGGAGGCTTCTTAAGGTAAACTTGTTTAACTTATGTCTGTACTCAGATATTGTTGCTTCCATTGACTCGTCTACGATCGAGCTCTTGTATTCGAGCCCTTGAGGCCCCTGGCTTGTAATATGATGCTTGTGTGACTTATTTTATTTGTAGAGTTGTGTTGTGATATCTTCCCGTGAGTGCCTGATCTTGATCATACACGTTTGCGTGTATGATTAGTGTACGATTGAATCGGGGGCGTCACAAGTTGGTATCAGAGCCGACTGCCTGTAGGAATCCCCCTTCCACACTTCTTGGCCGAAGTCGAGTCTAGACATTACAAAACTTTTTACTAACATGGCTGTGTGTCTTACAGGCCCACGTCGCCATTTGGGTGGTATTAGGATCTTTTACTACTCGTCTATACTCTGGGACTCTGATCTCTCTTCTATTCGGGTTAAATGATTTTGCTAACTCTAACTCTAGGTTCTCGTAAATACTTTCTCCCGAAGAGCCCCTTCATTCCAGATGATGGCCTGCTTCACCAGAAGATTCCGAAGATACTCTCCGTTATTATCGGGACCTTGTGCCCACCACTTTTGCTATTCCCGACCACCGATAAATCCTTATGGATAATTGCTTACGCTTGTTGTTCTTACCTTTGTTCCTAGTTGCCCCTGTTATTACTTGATACCCTGAAAATTGCTTCGATAATTCGAGAAACCTTTGTGCCCACCGCTTTGCAGCTCTTTGCCGCAAACATACCCTTACAGATAATTTCTTGCACTTATCGAGTATCCGCTCATCCCTAGTTGATTCATGTATTTCAAAAAAGTCTTCGAAATACCATTCTATCCTCGAAAATCCTCAACATCCTATTGCTCTTGAAATTCTTGCTTGCTTGCATTATGATTAACCTCATAAGTCTGGTAATCTTATTGGCATCATTATTCATTATCAGTTTGACTCTGTTGAATCAATATGTTGCGAATGCTCACATTCCTTAATCAGATCCTTTGTTTCGTCCTTTCGGCTCAGACGTCATTTTAAACATGAGCTGGATCTCGACCAATCAAATTGCCATCGATTGTACCTCTAAGGCTATTCAACTTATCCAGCCCTAATCAGAGCATTGCTTTTGATCCCTTGTCTTGGAATTCATAATTCCTTTGCATTTGAGCTTTGAGTTAGTCAGTTGTTTCTATAATCTGATCCCCTTGCATTCCTTCTTCCTCTGGTTGAGTACTGATACTCACATCAGATCCCTTATGGACCACCAGATCCTTTGTTGGATTTTGTCCGACACCATCCTTCATATTCATTGAACTTGTGAGCCTTTCATCGGATACATAATGCCTTTGGTAAATTGTATCCCTTGCTCTTGTCAACCATGCTCTGCTCCCGAGCTTGAGTTATTCGCTCCTGAAGTTGGTGGTATGTGTTCATAAGATGCCCCAATGGGTTAAACCTATGCCTTCCTTACTCTGTGTGAACCCGAAAGATTTCATGGGTCATAATTATCTAGTATTGCACCAGGTAAAACTTTCGACAACTAATGTCATTTTCGAAAAGCGAGAGGTGAATGGAAGGTTATACATTGAAGGAGTGGGAGTCGACCTTGAACTTTGTGTTCATGCCCATGGACATGATGTATATCCTATCATGGAAGCTTCTTGTAATAATAACTATTCCCCTAATATAATTTGGTATCTGTAAATTGAGCCTTTGCAATCGTGGTTCCGACCATGATTGTTCTCCTTTGATTCCATTTCTCAGACAAGATGAAGTACTCGTCTTCTGCAGATCATTTAACGTGTCCACCCTCTACTCTGCCCTACCGTCGAGTATTACACTCTGGTATCTCGAGAATATCATGTAACTGCATAACTTCTTATGGGTTCTTCATCAACTGTTATTTCCCATCGATTCCAATTTTCCTGGGTTTTGGGTTGTCGTCAACCGAGAACACTGAATTGTGAATCGAGTTCGCACTCCGATTCGATAACTCTAAGTAATTTTTGTTGCTTACAAGTTTAATAATCCTTCAAGTCATCCCAAGCCTTATCGGCTATATCATTATCATACTAAATTTTAACTGTGCTACCTGGTCCTTCTTCCCGGAACACAATTTTTGAAGATGAGCTAAGCTTACGTCGATCTTCCTCATCATGCCATTTCACCTTGAACAACGAACTTGGTTTGGAGTTTGTGTCATACCCTTGGTTACAATAACCTTTTGCTTCACCATTCATTTGACTCGATGTCATCACCGATCGATTATGTCTTGAAATCTCTCGACAAATGTTTCGGATCACCTTCAACACTTTGACTTCTTTCGAGATGTCAACTGTGTTCATGTTGAGAAATACCCTCCTTGCCCTCAATGATTTTTGTTATCGTCGACAACACCCTGAACTTCTTTTCATCGTGAGCTCGTCCATATTATGGATGCAACTTGCTATCCTATTTGCATTATATTCTACCTTGAAGTATTACTGTCCTTTATGCCGAGTATGTTGTGAGGATTGCTTCACCTCTTTGAAAATTCTTGGCATAGTGATACTTCTCACCGTCACCATTCTTTCTTGGTCCCCGTGTTGATTCTAACCGGGGTGCCATCTAACAAGCGGTGCTGCTTGGATTTTGTACTTCTGGCAACCCTATTACTTTGAATGTTAACGATCAACAATTCGTTCTTAGGCTGTTGATTATTGAATCGTCACTCTAACATTGATCTTGCTGCCTAAGGTCGTGTTTCAGTCACACCTTCCAACTAATGATTAATGGTGTATGTTTTCCTCGGGCATACAACATTATATCATTTGAATTTTCAAATGTCATCTCCTTATGCACATAATTGTGGAAATCCATTCGTGTGGAATTCATGATGAATCGTCGTTGAGTCCATCAACCACCTCCTCATCCTCTTCTTGGTTTTAATGCTGGACTCTTGTTTCGAACTTGCTTCCATAGTTCATTTCCTGAGGATCTTATAATGTCATCTCGTCAATTTGTGTCGCACCTTTTTCTGCTCACGCATCCAGAGTCTAAGGTATCCTGACACCAATCAGATCTGAATCTCGGTCAGATATGATGGTCGGAATATATTTTCAAGAGTTATAACATTGGTCTTTATATGAATCAGTAAGGTGACGTCATGCCTAGCACGCCTGACTGGAGGACCTATTGTTATAATTTTCCTTTTAGCAAGGCTATCCATTCTTCCATGAGGAAATTGTAAGACTTATTCTACAAGTTTTTCCTGATGGATCCTTCCTGTATCCAAAGTCTGACCTTCAACGCTATCTCGAAGCATGTATGTGGTACTCCGATTTTCAATAAGAACATTTGAAGCACAATGCTAAAATCATGGGTAATGTCATGATACTCTCTCCCTTTTCCAAAAGGGTTTTCTATGTTGTATCCTATCATAGATATCATGCTCTGCTTGTCCTTGGGAAGGATATACCACTGAATGTGTTTAAAACACATTTTTCCTTTCCATTGTTCTGTTTAACCTTATGATCACGTTTTCCTTTCCATTGGTTTGTTTGACCTTTCTGGTGATCATTATGATCTAAGCAGTATTAATTCCCAGCTTATGTTAACACCTCTGTGTACAATTCTGTCAGTAAGACCCTGTTGCTTTTGTTGATGACATTCTGGTAACCACCGATGGACGAGAACCTTGCGTATTGGTCCGCCTCGTTCAATGAGCAGGAAAATGGTTCTCTTCGTCCCCTGCCCTTGGTACCGACGCTGTTGCCGACATAACCGACAGGTTATGGTCTGACCTGCATGGTTATCATAACCGTGCAAGATGACACCACTCTTTCTGTCTTTAACACACATGGTGGGCCCATAACCCACAAGTTCCACAGGATCGAAACCTGACTCTCCTGTACACCCTATTGCCAAAAAATTCCTCGCGCTTGACTTGATATGTAATTCACGAGCCACCTTCCTAGAGATCTACTCTGGTATCAGGCGCAATACTTATTCTCGTGCCCTGAAACCCTTTCACCTTCTAATTGGGCATCGAACGATTGCCTATCCGCTTGATACTTCTTACTATACCTTCTTGCTTGGGTCTTGATGTGTTTCATTTGACCAACTTGAGAGATACCCCTGTGTTCATTCATGGGATAACCCCCGATGGTTAACCCTTATAGCATTCTATCATTGTCGAACTGCCCCTTACCTATTCGTAAGTACGAGACAGACCCCGAAGATAGGATGCGACTTCGTCAAGATGACCTGAAGTAGAGAAATGAAGACATCAACGACAGGGATCAACTTCTTCGCGAAGAGCAAGCCAGGATGAGAAGACCCGCAAGATTCATAACCAAAAGCTTTCCCCCTTTCACTACCTCTTAAATCTCGGGACGAGATTTCTTGTAGTGGAGGAGAATTGTGACACTCGGATAGTTGAGCTACAGTAAACCTACGCTAATGATGCCACGCCACCTTTATTACTGTGGATAAACCTTGCGTTAGATCAAAACTACTCAAATTCAAACTTGAGTTTTTGTCAAACATAAAAAAATCTTCAAACGTTAAAACTAAAATGTTCGGAGTGTGACAAATAAAGCATAGGTAATTATGGTGAAGAAACCACAATTTTATAAAAGGTTTAAGTGCACTAAAATATTTAAAATAGTAGCAAAACATTTAACTAACTACCCTTTTCAATTTGATAAGATATTAAACTATTTGTTTTATTGCCAAAAACTTATGGGGCAATGGCATACTTATTAAATCTAAATTAGGAACCAGTGGTGTAGTTTATAGAACCAAATTCAAAAGGAAATTAAAATAAAAACAGTAAAACAGAAATATAAAATAAATAAATAAATAAATAAATAAAAGAAAGCCCTCTTGTTTCCTCGGCCTTAGCCCACCCAGCCAGGCCGGCCCACTCAAACCCCCTCGTCCACTTCCCTGTTCACCGGGCGCACCCGACCGTGCCCGCGGTCGCCACCGAACCGCCCCTCACCGGCAGCGCCGCGGGGGGATAAGGGCGCCACGCCCCCCCCCCCCCCTCGACGCCTCGGGCTCTCCTTTCCCCACCTGCCTTCGCTCACCGCTCTCCTCTCGCCTTCCTCAAGGTCCCAAGCATGGTCGTCACCGCCGCCTCATCGTCCCCGTGGCCATCGTCGTCCTCTCCGGCCGATCCTGCGCCAGGAGCACTGCCGACGACCTATGCTTCCTCCCCGACCACGGCCTCGAGCAGAAGACCACCACAGCGCCGGGATCGACCGGTTCCTCTTCGGTTGTCGCCGATGATCATCGCCAAATTCCCCATCGCTGCTGCTTCTAAACTTTCGACGGGCCTTCTTGGGCCTTCTCGGTGAGCGTCCGCGCTTTTCCCCTCTCTGCCTTGCTCTTTTCCATCACGGCATCGCCCGCAAGCAACGTTGCCGTTGCTCGTCGCCGTCGTTTGCTTCGCCACCGGCCATCACCGCTACGGACCACTCCGGCCGCCCCCACACACGCTGCAGCCGCCACTCGACGCAGCTGTCTGTCTGTGTCTGAACGTCGCTGCCCCTTTTCCTACCCCTGTCCACCCCGCACCACCTATGCACTGTCGCGCCACGCCCCGCTGCAGCGCCCAGCTCGCCGCGCCGTCACCTCCATCGCGACCCCCTGCTCGTCGCTTTGCGCCCTCCCCGTAGCCGGCCGCCGCGCGGACTTCCCCGGGCCTGTGCCGCGGCGCCTCCCCTGGTCGCCCGCCCGACTCCCCTCGTCCCCGCCGCGTCGACCGCCCTGCTCCCGCATGCTTCTCCTTCTGCTGCTGCCTCCCCACCGCGCCTCGCCGCTTCCTGCCGCGAGCGCATGCCTCCCCTGGCTGCCGGCGAACCACCGTGCCGGCCACATCCGCCGCTACCTCCGGCGAGCCGTGCCCGCGCACACCGCCGCCCCGACCATGGTTCCTGCTGTGTGTTGGTCGGCCCCCTGTTTTCGATTAGAGGGGATAGCCCCTTACCATTTACACTTAACCACCCCCACTAAGGTGCTACTGACCCCTGGGCCCCACCACTAAAAAGTGTAAAAATAACCTCTGTTAGTTAGTTGGCCCTATGACAGGTGGGCCCCCTATCCAGTTTGACCAAGTCAAAATGCTGACTAGAATAGCCTAGTCACTAACAGGAGGGTCCCACTAGCCCTTTGACCAGTCAAAGTCTCCAATTGAATGCTGACTGGGAAGTCAACTGGGTCCCACCGTCAGCCTCTGTGCACTTTGCTGGGTACACTTATGTGTACCCGTAGCAATTTAACCTTTTATTCTCAAGAAAATAATAATTCGAGAAAATGTTTAAAACTTTGAAAAATCATATAAAATAATCCGTAACTCGGATGAAAAAACTTTGTACATGAAAGTTGCTCAGAACGACGCGACGATTCCGTATACGCAGCCCGTTTTCCCGCCACACATCCCTAGCATAGAGAACATGCAACTTTTCCCCTACGGTTCACCTGTCCAAAAACGCGAAACACCGGGGATACTTCCCCGGATGTCTCCCCCCCTTCGCCGGTATCACCTCTTACTGCGTTAGGGCACACCTAACACCGCTGTTTGCTTAGTCATGCTTTGTTATGCACTAGTTTTCATTGTATTCATATTTTCTTCCCCCTCTTCTTCCGCTAGACACCGAGACCGACGCCAGTGCTACCCAGTACGACTACGGAGTTGACGACCCCTCTCTCTTGCCAGACCAACCAGGCAAGCCCCCCCCCCCTTGATCACCAGATATCGCCTGCTCTCCTCTATACTGCTTGCATTAGAGTAGTGCGGCATGTTACTGCTTTCCGTTAATCCTATTCTGATGCATAGCCTGTCATTGTTGCTCCAGCTGTTGATACCTTACCTGCAATCCTAAATTCTTAGTATAGGATGCTAGTTTACCATCAGTGGCCCTACATTCTTGTCTGTCTGCCATGCTATACTATCGGGCCGTGATCATTGGGAGGTGGTCACGGGTATATACTTATACATAATATATAATACTTGTGGTGATTAAAGTCAGGGCGGCTCGTAGCAGTACCCGTGAGTGATTCCGATGTTGGGGGCTGAAGGGGCAGGTGGCTCCATCCCGGTAGAGGTGGGCCTGAGTTCCCGAAGGCCGCCGACAGTTACTTTGTGGCAGAGCGACAGGGCAGGTTGAGACCACATAGGAGAGAGGTGGGCTTGGCCCTGGTTGGCGTCCATGGTTATTTCAGAATAACACGCTTAACGAGATCTTGGTATTTGATCTGAGTCTGGCTACTGGCCTATACACACTAACCATCTACGCGGGGACAGTTATGGGCACTCGACGTCGTGGTATCAGCCGAAGCCTTCATGACGTCAGCGACTGAGCGGCGCGTGCCGGGTTGGACCGCGTAACGCAACTTCCTTTGTAATGGAGGTTGCTAGGTCTGCTCACCGGCCGCGTACGCAAGGTGTAGGTGTGCAATGGGTGATGGGCCCAGACCCCTGTGCCATAGGATTTAGACCGGCGTGCTGACCTCTCCGTTGTGCCTAGGTAGGGCTGCGACATGTTGATCTTCCGAGGCCGGGCATGACCCAGGAAAGTGTGTCCATCCAAATGGGATCGAGCGTGTTGGGTTATGTGGTGCACCCCTGCAGGGAAGTTAATCTATTCGAATAGCCGTGTCCCTCGGTAAAAGGATGACCCGGAGTTGTACCTTGACCTTATGACAACTAGAACCGGATACTTCATAAAACACACTCTTCCAAGTGCCAGATACAACCGGTGATCGCTCTCTCACAGGGCAACGAGGGGAGGATCATCGATTAGGATTATGCTACACGATGCTACTTGGTGAACTTACCATCTACTCTCTTCTACTGCTGCAAGATGGAGGTTACCAGAAGCGTAGTCTTTGATAGGACTAGCTATCCCCCTCTTATTCCGGCTTTCTACAGTTCAGTCCACATATGATACCCTTAATCCATTTGATACCAATGCATACATATGTAGTGTAGCTCCTTGCTTGCGAGTACTTTGGATGGGTACTCACAGTTGCTTTGCTCCCTCTTTTCCCCCTTTCTATACCCGATTGCTACGACCAGACGTTGGAGCCCAGGAGCCAGACGCCACCATCGACGATGACTACTACTACTCGGGAGGTGTCTACTACTATGTGCAGCCCGCTGACGGCGACCAGGAGTAGTTTAGGAGGATCCTAGGCAGGACGCCTGCGCCTCTTTCGATCTGTATCCCAGTTTGTGCTAGCCTTCTTAAGGCAAACTTGTTTAACTTATGTCTGTACTCAGATATTGTTGCTTCCGCTGACTCGTCTATGATCGAGCTCTTGTATTCGAGCCCTCGAGGCCCCTGGCTTGTAATATGATGCTTGTATGACTTATTTTATTTGTAGAGTTGTGTTGTGATATCTTCCCGTGAGTCCCTGATCTTGATCGTACACGTTTGCGTGTATGATTAGTGTATGATTGAATCGGGGGCGTCACATTGTCCCTTTATATAGAGAGGCTGCCCCCGGCGGCTCATAGAATCCCGGCCGGCTCATAAACAGTGCCCGGCTCGGTCTCTAACTATTCCTGCCTTACAAGGCAAGTTATGTACATATGGCGGTTTATATCTACGGGCCTTGAGTCACCTTTGGGTCTTGGGCCCTTAACTAAACCGCCATCTTCCAGAATTGTCTTGGGCTTCATGAATCGCCATAGGTATAACCCGGCCCCTCCTGGGCGGGTCATACCTAATAGTTATATCCCCAACAAAAACCGTACGCTGTATGAAATTACAATTCAGTTCACACAGCACTAAACCATAAGTGCACTAAAATGACAATACAAAAACTATAAAGGCATAACTTAGGTTGGGACAGATGAAAACTAAAATAAGTCCCAGTTTTGAGCAACAACTCCCAGGGCACTGAAAAATGTTTTGAGATCAACTAGTGTATAAGACTTCAGTGGAAAAACAATACTTGACATCCACACGGAAAAACACCACAAAGCATATGTCACTTAAACAATGCAAAATGCCATCATCACCACCCCTGAGACGTGCTAGTGGGATAAGCAGCTAGTAAGTACAACTTGACAAGACTACTCAGTGAGACATTAAAAACCCTTGGCTTGGATGGTTAGTTCTTCCAGGCCACCTGAAAGTGCTAGTGATCGACGAGAGGGAGGGTGAATAGGCGATTTTTATGAAAGTCTTCAAAACATGGAAGTTTCGAAGACAAAAGATAGAAATAAACTTATTACCATGTAGCGGAAGGTAGACTACACTAAGCAAGCCATAGTCAAGTATTCAATGAAATGAAAGCACAAAGACTAATAGCAGCTAGGCAGTATAGATCAGGATGGAAGATAGTATGAAGCCAATCAGAACAAGCAGTCACACAGTGAAGACAAATAGATAATGCAAACAGGCAATGACTTCACAAGGACCAATCTGCAAATAAAGAGATGGGAAGGATAGAACCAGTGGCTCGTTGAAGACAATGATTTGTTGGACTAGTTCCAGTTGCTGTGACAACTGCACGTCTGGTTAGGGAGGCGGAGATTCAACTCAGAAGACCGCGTCTTCACCTTATTCCCCTTGAGCTAAGGACACCTAGTCCTCGCCCAATTACTCTGGTAAGTCTTCAAGGTAGACTTCAAAACCTTCACAGAATTCGTTCACCGACGATCCACAATGACTCTTGGATGCTCAGAACGCGACGCCTAACCGGCTGGAGGATTTATAGTCCTCAAGTGTAATAAGTCTTCAGATCACACAGACAGGAAGACTTAAGTGATGCCTAACACTCTTTTGCTCTGGGTGTTTAGGGCTTTGTCCTCGCAAGGATTTCTCTCTCAAAGGCTTCGAGGTGGGTTGCTCTCAAATGACAAAAGCCGTGCACTAACTCTGAGCAGCCAACCAATTTATGGTGTAGGGGGTGGGCTATTTATAGCCACTAGGCAACCCGACCTGATTTGTCCGAAATGACCCTGGTTCACTAAGGAACTGACATGTGTTCCAACGGTCAGATTTCAAACACACACGGCAAGTTTACTTGAGCTACATGCAAAGCTGACTTATCCAGCTCTGGATAAGATTTGCTCTCATTGTCTTCGTTCGAGGACATAGGGTTTTGGTTAAGCATCACTTCAGTCATTCTGACTGGTTTACTTGGATCCCACTTAACAGTACGGTGGTTCCTATGACTCAACAAAGAAGAAAAAGAACGACGAAACAACTAAGTCTTCGCGCTCCATAGTCTTCACGTGATGTCTTCTCTTGTCATAGTCTTCAATGTGAATGTCTTCACATACCACCTTTGACTTCAATGTCTTCATACATTTTTAGGGGTCATCTCTGGTAGGAAAACCGAATCAATGAGGGACTTCTACCTGTGTTATCCTAAAATTCTCACAATCACATTAGTCCCTC
The DNA here is from genome assembly GCF_003073215.2 of Triticum urartu. NCBI lineage: Eukaryota > Viridiplantae > Streptophyta > Magnoliopsida > Poales > Poaceae > Triticum > Triticum urartu. The sequence goes on along the minus strand of NC_053026.1, from coordinate 197,191,112 downwards.
AACCAGGTTTGTCATCAATACTCCAAAACCAACTAGGGGTGGCACTAGATGCACTTACAATCTCCCCCTTTTTGGTGATTGATGACAAACTGGTTGAAGTTTTCAACGGGGATAGAAATATGTGAAATTGTAAAGGATTTAAGTATTGTCTTCGTAAGTAGCAGAAAGGCTCCCCCTGAAGATGTGCATATAAGTAATTTGCTTTTGAATGCAAATGCACATGGCAGGTTGTACTTGCGGAGCTCCTCTTTTACTTATGAAGATAATTCATCATGCATGAAAGGATATATCGAAGATAATGACATGCATAATGAAAAATGGACGTCTGCAAAATGACTTCATGCGGAATTTATCATCGCACATGTGAAATTTATCATCGCATCACATAGTGTCGAAAAAGGTAGCAGACGACCATCAAGTTTAAGTGTTACAACTCAAAACGAACCAAATGTTTCAAAAGCGAGAGTTGTAAGCACTTGGCAAAAGTAGCAAAAAGTAAAGCAACCACCCATATGGACCCGCTTGAAGACTATCAACTCATATGCTTCTCCCCCTTTTGTCAGTAAGGACCAAAAAGGTTTGAAGACATAGAGCTTCTACTCGTTTCCATGAGGTGCAGGCGAAGCAGCAGGGTCGTTGTTGAGGTCCGGTGGTGCAGAAGAACTTGGTGCAGTGTCGAGACGCGCTGAAGGTGGGGGTGGTGAAGTGGCATCATCTTGATCATCGATAACTCTGGCATTCACCGTGGCAGCTGAGGAAGAATAGTCAGAGTCTTCAAGGGAGGGAGTCCGACGCAAGTGAGCATTCCTTGGAGGAGTGGAGTCAAACTTGAATCTTTCTGTGAAGCCATCGTATTGAAGATCTTCTTCAGTAGTGCACAAAATCAAACTCTTCTAAGACCTCCGACAGGTTTCATGTGTAACAAAGGCATTCTTGGTGGCAAGATTGCGAATGCGATTGACGTCCACCAAGAGGCTTTGCATCTTACGCTTAAGCCAGTCATGATGCTTATCCTTTTTATGATGTAGCGCGACGAGAAGCTGTCGGTCATTGAGAACACGAGATTGCTTCCGAGGCCTTTGGGCAATGGTGCTTCTAGTGGCGTCAGTTTGGGCACGAGGGGCACGTGTGTTACCAGCCAAGGGATAAACACGAGAGACTGCCTGAACTCCTTCAATGGGCTGGGTGAAGCTTTAACGATCAACATTGTGAAGATAAATCGGATCCTTAGCAGGCTCTGGGTAAATAGCTTCAACAAACAGATCAACCTCTGGCAAGAATACAAGATGATTGCGCATAGACGGCTGATAGTTGAAGGCAAAGTGAAGCTTGATAAGACGCATTACCCATGGAGCATAGAACTTCAGACCAAAAATGTCGGAGCCAGATGCAGCCAACTGCCTGATGAAGAAGTCTTGAGCATTGAAGCTGATGCCATTAAAGATATAGAAAACCAAAGTCTTCATTGCTCCTTCAAGCTTCACTGCAGATGAATGTCCTTTGACAGGCCATAGAGTTTTCCTGATGATATGGTAAATGGTACGGGGCAGATACTCTAGGTCTTCGACAAAGAATTCCGTTGGGTATTCAGCGTCACATGGAAGAGGCTTCATCATTCTTAGCATTTGGCTCATGTTGGGTTCTGGCTTCTGAAAAATGCTCTCCAAAGCATTCTGGTGTTGTTGACAACCTGGTTCATAGTATTCACCAGGAGTGGGCAGGGTTGTGAGCTCAATGATGTCTTGAGCTTTAGCTTCATGATGAACATCTCCTGTCATCCACTCGAGGATCCAAGTCTTCGGATCCCTGTTGTATCCACGAATGTGGAGGGTAGCATAGAATTGAAGCAGAAGTTCTTCATTCCAGTGTTCCTTGTCAGTCACAAAATTAAGCAGACCCACATCATGGAAGCAGTCAAGGGCTTCTTCAAGGCATGGCAGTCCAGCAATGGCTTCACAATCAAGATGCATGTGAGGGAAGATGCATCCCTGATTGTACAAGATGCAAGAATAATAGCTTCGCTGCTGATAACTCCAGAATCGGTCCGAAGAGACTCTTGGCCTTGTGTAGGTGTTCTTCACACTGTTGAAGAATATGTTGTGTGCCTTGAATCCATTCAGATTAAATGATCCTGGTGAAGTTGCAGTACCTGGAAATCGTGGTAGCCTTGGCTTTGGCTTCTGGACCTGAGGCATGTGCTCCACATGATTGGCAAACTGAGGTCCGGGAGCAGGCGGAGGAACCAGGATTGGCCAGCGGACAGTAACAAGCTGTCCATGATCATATGCTTGCTCGATGGTGTGTGGCCATGGAGGAGGTACAGGAGCAGAGGCATTGGCTTCAGGCAGCGGATTTGCTTCCGGTGCTGCATTGGCTTCAGGTGCATTCACTTCTGGTACCACATTAGCTTCAGGCACCACATTAGCTTCAGCCATGACAATGTTATTGGCTTCAGTGTTGATGTTGGTGGCCGCCTCAGTATTGGTAACCTCCACTTCAGGAGCTGGAGGGTCGGACACGTTCTCCTCGAGAACAACTTCAGGGTTGGACGGGGGTGTACCAAAACGTTCTTCTTCTCTTGGTTCTTCTTCATGGTCATCGGCTGATGCAGCCGGAATATCTTCAGCCATTTTGGCTTCAGATTCAGGAATGTTCACAGTAGGAGAGGCTTCAGGAAAGACTCCGCGTGAAACGGATTGGCGCTCTTCTCCTTCTGGAACACTTGACAATGTGACATGTGGCCTTGGTCCTTTGCGAAGCCTGCGAAATGCTGGCGACGCCTGTGGAGATGGAGTTGACTGGGCCTCAAAGTCATCGTCATCTTGCACTGGTGAGGTGACTTGTGGTTGGGGAGTACTTGGGGTGTCTTGTTGTTGTGGGTGATCAGCCCACGATGCATCCTGAGCAATTGGCGTCAATGGACGACCAATGTTGATGAGTTCGTTGTTCGTGAGAACAGGCGATGATACCAAATTTTACTCGATCTGAGGAAGGACTTCATCATCTTCAACATTGTCGTGAGGACCAATGTCTTCAGCTATGGTGGGGTCAACAGCTGGATTCTCTTCAGATTCAGGAGCCTCTGTGAAAGCAGGCTCATGAACTACCAGACGACGTTCACGATGTTCAGACGCAGGACGAGCAACAGAAATTGGCTCGACAAGAAGGGGCTCTGTGGAAGCATCCCGCTCTCTCTTATTTGTTTTCCTTTTCTTGGTTGGGGGAGCATCATCAGTGGTGGCTTTGGTCTTGTGCTTTCTGGCTTCGACTTCAGCTGCTCTAGTTTTCTTGAATTCTGAAGCCACTGTGGGGACCTTAGGCTTCGAGCCTGTCATACTGGCTGGGAAGACAATGCGAGGTTCTTCCTGCCTTGATGCTTCTGGTTCTGCCATAGCTGGCTTTTTCTTCTTCTTAACAGCCATTCTGGGGTCGATGCCTGGTCGCCCCAAGGCCTTGCGCTTTTCAGCTTCATTGTAGCCTTGAACACATTTGGCAGCAAGATTCTTCATGCGCTCACGAGAACCTTTTGCTTCTTCTTATTTCTTATGGAATGCCTCCTTTAGCTCATGCATCATGACCTTGAAGTTTTGAATGTCTTCAACATTGAGCTTGGCCATGTACTTCTTGAACTGAGCCTTTTCATAATCGATCTTATGCTTCAGCTCAATAATTTTCTGAGCAAGAGCCAGCACAGGAGCAATGGCTCCGTGGAAGGAGACGCTAAGGCCAATTGGAAGCTGAAGATCATCAAAACTGACATCTGGGCTATCAAACCACTCATCAATTAACTTGTATAAGATTTCCACATCAAAGAGGGGACGATCATTGAAGTTTTCCGCCTCTTGCTTGCTCTTTATCAACTGCTCAAGAGCGTCATCGCCAAGATCGTCATCGCTGGACAGATCAATGGCGTCATTCTCATTTCTCAAAACAGCAGCAGGGGTCAGTGCTTGACTAGTGGGTTGCATGGGCTTTTTCAACTTGGCAGACTTGGAGATGCGTGAGAGATCTTCAGACTGCACACTGGCTTCAGGAGGTGCAGTGGCCAGAGGCTTCGCCCGTGAGACCTTTGGTGCAGAGGGGGGCTTTGAAGCCTTAGGTTTCTGTTGCTTCACAGGCTTCGGATGTGCAGGCGCTTCATCAGAATCAGAGTCATCTGCAGAGTGGTCCACGGCTGCCCCTTGAACCTGAATGTGAGTGATGAGACCTTCTAAGTTGTAGAAGGTCCCAATAAGAGTGGGTTCAGCTTCGCGTGTGCCATCAGCTCGTGGTGCAGAGGGGCCTGGGTTGAAGTCTAATCCCAAACACTTCTTGTTTTCCTTGGCCGAGTTCTTTGCAGCCTGATAGTTGCGCTTGAACAAATTATCTTCAGGACACCATAATAGAGAGGATGGGTCGGCATTAGCAGGCTGAGGTCCACGAATCATGCAGGGGTAGAAGCCTTGAGAAATAGCTTCAGACTTCGACTTGGGCTGAAGACCTTTGTATATTATATCTCCCCAGGGGCCCTTTAAGGCATTCTTCTCAACATACTGCTTGGTGACGAATCTGTAATTGAACCATTCCTCTGCCCAATGTCTTCGAATCCATTGGATTCGGTTCTTGCGTTCTCCATAGGTTTCTTCTGGATCTGACTTGTATAACTCATAGAGATCCGGTGGCAGGTCCTTAGCAGTGTTTCCACGGCGTTGTCTGCCGCCCTTCCTGACTGATTTTTGAGTTGTCATGAAGTTTAGACTGAAAGGCTTCAACAGTGTCGAAGTCTTCCGTCTACTAGTCAGACAGGAACTAACTTCAGGAGAATTTATGTGATGTTGTAAGAACTCTGCAAATGAATGGAGACTATGAGAACCAAGGGATTCTCCCACGGGCATGTACCTGTGACAGCATTAGAGATGCGAGGGAAGGGAAAGAGGTCATATGCATTCTCAGAAGATTTTGAAGATAAATCAGTTTAGAAGACATTGACCTCATAGTGCGAAGACATTCACTCATATGTAGAGAGTTGGTTACAGATTTGTACGAATCCACGAATAAGTACAAGTGAGGAATCTAACTACTTTGTGAAGCATAAGTGAACATACTAGGCATGCTATGAGATGCAGAATGAGATAGATCCAACTTGTAGGAACAGAAACCACTTGTGGTTGAAAAGGATGAATCTATCGGGTCAAAAAGACTGTAAAAAGAGGTTTTATTTACCACACGAGGAACTGCTAGACGGAGTGGGAGAGGAGGCCGAGCAGTTCGATCTTTCGTGCCCTAACTTGGCGACGGAGGACACCTACGGTGACGGCGGAGAAGACGATGTCCGCGGCCGGCGTGAGGACCGCGTCGGTGAGGTCGCGGCAGCTAAGCGCTTCATCGCCGGCGTCGTCAAGGGCTAGCGGTGGCTCTAGGGCTTGTGCGAGAGTGGAAGAAGAGATAATGACTGGGGTGAGGCGTGTATTTATAGGGATAGGGACGACACAGTGTTATTACACAGGTGCCCCTGGCGGTTCACATCTGAAGGACACGTGGCGATCATGCAACACATTGGAGGTTGTTCCACGTTCCCACGCACGCCTGGATTGTCGGGTCGTCGTTCCCACTTCTTTGGGTTTCAGGTAAAAAGGATTGAGCATTGAAAATAGATTAATGTTTGTGTCTGTGTCTTCTGCTGACAAGGACTCAGAGAAGACATTCGATAGTTTCAATAGAATGCATATGATTTGGATAGATAGATTTGAGGTAGAAGCATAGATAGGTTAGGGTCCGATCACATTCACTTAGATCAAAAGATTCAAATGAAAAGACATAGCTATAAGTGAATGCTGTAGAGGACAGAACACTTAATATATGCATATACCAAGTCAACATTGTGAAGATAATCAAGAAAGCAAATCAATGTTGAAGACAAATCAAGTGTGAAGACTTTGCAAAAGTAACGCCATGAGAAAAACACTTCTAAAGGAAGAATTTGGTGGTGGCGTTACCCACCGTATAGGAAGTATTAGACCCAGACACGGCACACAATTATCGTAGCGCTCCGAAGTCAAATTCCACGTTAATGTATTCACACTCAGAATGTATGTCTTCATTGATTGAAGATATACTTTACTTCGTGTGTTGCACATCTAAGTCATCAACATTCATAAGTGTTAGGATGTGTGCCTGATCACAGGACATTTGAGGATTCCAAGATATTTAGCTCACACCGTAACTTGCAAAACCTTTTCTCATCCAAGGGCTTTGTGAAGATATCTGCCAGTTGCTCTTCAGTGTTGACGTGTATGATATCAATATCTTCCTTCATGACATGATCTCTGAGAAAGTGATGACTAATTTCAATGTGCTTTGTCTTCGAGTGCTGAACTGGGTTGTTGGCAATCTTGATGGCGCTTTCGTTGTCGCAGTAGAGTGGCACTTGCTTCAGATGAATGCCATAGTCTTTGAGTGTTTGCTTCATCCATAGAAGCTAAGCGCAGCAAGACCCAGCAGCAATGTATTCAGATTCAGCAGTGGAGAGAGATACACGGTTCTTCTTCTTTGAAGACCAACATACAAGTGATCATCCTAGAAAATGACATGTGCCTGATGTAGACTTGCGATCCACCTTGTCATCAGCATAATCAGCATCCGAGAAACCAACCAGATCAAACTCTGAGCCCTTTGGATACCATAATCCTAATGTTGGGGTGTAAGCCAAATATCGAAGAATTCGCTTCACAGCTAAGTGATGCGATTCCTTTGGTGCTGCTTGGAATCGAGCACAGATGCAAACACTAAGCATAATATCTGGCCTAGATGCACACAGATAAAGTAAAGAACCAATCATGGAGTGGTATACCTTTTGATCAAACTCTTTACCATTGTCGTCGGGACCCAGATGGTGTTTAGCTGGCATTGGCGTCGTGTAACCTTTGCAATCTTGCATTCAAAACTTCTTCAGGCAATCTTTGAGGTATTTCTCTTGAGATATGAAGATGCCATTGCGTTGCTGTCGTATTTGAAGACCAAGGAAGAACTTCAACTCACCCATCATGGACATCTGATATTTCTCTTGCATCATGTATCCAAACTCATCACTGTATTTCTGATTAGTGCAGCCGAAGATAATGTCATCCACATATATTTGGCACAAAAACAGTTCACCATCATATGTCTTCGTGAAGAGCGTGGGATCTAGGGAACCAGGTTTGAAGCCTTTGCTCTTCAGGAAGTCCTTGAGTGTGTCATGCCAAGCACGAGGGACTTGTTTGAGGCCATACAGTGCCTTGTTGAGCTTATAAACCATGTCAGGATGTTTTGGATCTTCAAAGCTAGGCAGTTGTGCAACATACACTTCTTCTTCAATCTTGCCATTGAGAAAGGCACTCTTCACATCCATTTGATACAGAAGAATGTTATGATAATTTGCATAGGCCAGCAGTATGCGTATAGCTTCAAGCCTAGCCCCGGGAGCAAATGTTTCATCGAAGTCAATTCCTTCAACTGGAGGGTATCCTTGAGCAACGAGACGAGCCTTGTTTCTGACAACTTGACCATGCTCATCTTGCTTGTTGTGATATATACATTTAGTGCCTATGATATTGTGCTTACGAGGATTAGGATGCTTGACCAGTTCCCATACATTATTCAGCTCAAATTGTTGAAGCTCTTCTTGCATAGCTTGAATCCATTCAGGTTCCATGAAGGCTTCATCTACTTTCTTGGGTTCAGATATTGAGACGAATGCGAAGTGCCCACAAAAATTTGCTAGTTGTGTTGCCCTTAAACGAGTGAGTGGACCAGGTGCATTGATGCTATCAATTATTTTCTCAATCTGTACTTCATTTGCAACACGAGGATGAACAGGACGAAGATTTTGCTCTTGCTGATCATTGTCATCGTTAGAAGGATTGTCTTCAGGCTAAGCATTGTCTTCAGGTTGATCAGGTGCAGAGATGATGAGTTCCTCTTCGGGCTGTGCTTCAAACGGTATGATTTCTCCAGTTCCCATAAGCTTGACGGATTCACTGGATGGAACGTCATCTAGCACATTTGGCAGGTGCTCTCTTTGCGAGCCGTTAGTCTCATCGAACCGCACATCCATAGTTTCAACCACTTTATAGTGAAAGAGGTTGAAGACTCTATTGGAGTGCGAATCCTTTCTGTATCCAAGCATAAAACCTTCATGTGCTTTCGGTGCAAATTTTGAAGTGTGATGTGGATCCTTGATCCAGCACCTGGCACCAAATACTCTGAAGTAACTGATATTTGGCTTCTTACCAATGAGGAGCTCATAGGATGTTTTGTTCAGAAGCTTGTGAAGATAAACATGGTAGATGATATGGCATGCAGTATCAATGGCTTCAGACCAGAACTTTCTTGGAGTCTTGTATTCATCGAGCATCGTCCGGGCCATCTCAATGAGTGTTCTGTTCTTGCGTTCCACGATGCCATTCTGCTACGGCGTGTACGAAGCTGAGAACTCATGAGTGATTCCCAAAGTATCAAGATAAGTGTCGAGGCTGGTGTTCTTGAATTCAGTGCCATTGTCACTTCTGATGTGCTTGATCTTGACGCCATAGTTGTTCATGGCTCGATTGGCGAAGCGTCTGAAGACATCCTGCACTTCAGTCTTGTAGAGGATTATATGCACCCATGTATATCTTGAATAATCATCAACAATGACGAAGCCATAGAGACAAGCAGTAGTAGTAAGAGTTGAGTAGTGAGTGGGACCGAAGAGGTCCATGTGTAGCAATTCGAAGGGTTGAGTCATTGTCACAATTGTCTTCGAGGGATGCTTGGCCCTCGTCATCTTTCCAGCTTCGCAAGCACCGCATAAGTGATCCTTCTTGAACTTGACGCCCTCGATGCCTATGATATGCTTCTTATTTGCAAGAGTGTGCAAATTCCTCATGCCAGCATGCCCTAGCCTCCGATGCTAGAGCCATCATTCTGAAGCTTTTGCAAGAAGACATACGGCAAGCTGTGGTCCTGCTGAGAAATCTACCATGTACAAATCATCTTTCCGATACCCTTCAAAGACTAGAGACTTGTCAGATTCCATTAGAACAAGGCAACGATATTTTCCAAACATCACAATCATGTTTAAATCGCAAAGCATTGAGACAGACATTAACTTGAAACCAAGGGATTCAACAAGCATCACTTTATCCATGTGCTGATCCCTTGAGATTGCAACTCTACCTAGACCCAATACCTTGCTTTTACTAGTATCAGCAAATGTGATGTGACTCTTGTCAGATGGACGTAAGGTTGAGTCCATGAGAAGACTTTGCTTGCCAGTCATGTGATTAGTACATCCACTATCAATAATCCATTCTGAAGCAGCTGGTGTCATACCCTACAGTGCAGTTAGGGGGATAGGCTTCACGAAGAGAATTGTGAAGCATAAACATTTGACGAGCAAGTGGATTATGAAAGCTTAGATCGAGGTTAGGACTGATAGGGCAAGTAGCAAGCGACTCAGGAACAAAATACATAATAAGACCATTTGGGCATTTGATCTTGCGCCCTACAAGATGTTTAAGGTCCCCAGCAATAGCTTCAGATGCATTTGATTTTCGGCTGGAGACCCTTCCCTGTAAAAAAATTGTTAAGCTTTCTTAGCCACCCACATCTTCAAGGGTGGCTTCGAAGCAATGAGTCTAAGTGCAGCATCTAAGAACTTTGGCTTTGGAACCCTAGCAAATAGTCTTGCAGGTGGACAATAGTACTCATAAGAATAAGCAGAGTAGTTCTTGGTCTTATGAACATGGCAGTTTGATGAAATGCACTCATATTCATAGGCCTGAGTATGGTTTCCCTGCAAGATATTTGCGTTAGTGCGACTCAGGTGAGTCCTCTGTCTGTATGAAGCCTTTGGACCATATGAAGCCCGTGGTCTGGGGTTTGTCTTCTTCACTTGTGGTGTCATGATGACATACACAGGAAGATTTTCCATACACTTTTTCGGCACCCAGACTTTCTTCATAGGTGGCCCATTCCTGCAGTTAGTACCAATATACCTAGCAAACACTTCACCATTCTGATTCTTAAATAGTTTATAGTTTGCATCGAAGGATTCATCAATAACAATGGGATTAGCACAAGTGAAGCCAGAGGGTGGATGGATCCACTGAAGGTTCCTTTGCAGCAACCCATGTGGTTTGGGGGTACTGCTCAGGTTTCCAGTAAGAGCCATCAGCATTCATTTTCCTTTCGAACCCAACACCCTCTTTCCTAGGGTTTCGGTTCAGGATCTGCCTTTTGAGGACATCACATAGTGTCTGATGCCCTTTGAGACTATTGTACATCCCTGTTTCAAGCAATGTCTTCAACCTAGCATTTTCATCAGCAATAGCAGTGGCATCCTCAGCAGAGGGGTTAGTTACACTCAATGTTGAAGATATTGCAACAGTAGCAGCAGTAGAACATCCAGCAACAGAAGTAGCGTTGTCACGCTCAATGCATTTAAGACATGGTTGTTCAAATCCTTCCTGAGCGGAACTGATCTGTTTGGCGCGAAGTGACTCGTTTTCCTTTTGAAGATCTTCATGAGCCGCTCTCAATTTCTCAAGATCTTGCTTCCTTTTAAGATAATCATAGGAAAGCTTTTCATGAGTTGTTGAGAGCGTTTCATGACGACTTTCAAGTTCCTCATACTTAACATGGAGATTTTTTATGTCTTCAATTAAGGACTGAGATCGAGTCATTTCAGCGTCTAACAGGTCATCGCTTTTGTCTAACAGTTTTTGAATATGTTCCATAGCTTTTTGTTGTTTAGTTGCAATTTTAGCAAGTGTTTTGTAGCTGGGTTTGGAACCACAATCAGAGTCATATTCACTGGATGTTTGATAGTGAGTAGTGCGTGAGTTTACCTTGGCACCGCGTGCCATGAAGCAGTAGGTGGGAGCGGAGTTGTCCTTGTCATTAGCATCGGCGTCGGTGATGAAGTCACTGTCTTCAATGTTGAAGATGGACTTGGCAACGTAGGTTGTGGCCAGACTTGCAACGCCAGAATAAGACTCCACCTCCACCTCCTCAGAAGCAGACTCCTCCTCTGAATCCATTTCCTTGCCAACAAATGCACGAGCCTTGCCAGATGAGATCTTCTTGTGTGATGAAGACTTGGAAGAATACTTTGAGTATTTCTTCTTCTTCTTGTCGTCATAATCATATTCCTTGCTCTTCTTCTTCTTCTTCTTCTTCTTCTTCTTCTTCTTCTTCTTCTTGTTCTCATTGTGCCACTACGTACACTCAGAGATGTAGTGACCAGGTTTCTTGCACTTGTGGCATGTTCTCTTCTTGTAGTCATGAGCAGAAGCTTCATCATTCCTTGAGCTGGATCGTGAGGACTTTCTGAAGCTTTTCTTCTTGGTGAATTTCTGGAACTTCTTCACAAGCATAGCAAGCTCCTTTCCAATGTCTTCAGGATCATCAGAACTGCAATCAGATTCTTCTTCAGATGAGGAAACAGCTTTTGCCTTCAAAGCACGAGTTCGCCCATAGTTGGGACAGTAGATGTCTCTTTTCTCAGAAAGCTGAAACTCATGTGTGTTGAGCCTTTCAAGTATGTCAGACGGATCGAGTGTCTTGAAGCCAGGGAGTTCTTGAATCATCAGTGCTAGGGTGTCAAACGAGCTGTCAAGTGCTCTCAGGAGTGTCTTGATGACTTCATGCTTGGTGATCTCAGTGGCGCCGAGGGCTTGAAGCTCATTTGTGATGTCAGTGAGTCGATCAAACGTGAGCTGAACATTCTCATTGTCGTTTTTCTTGAAGCGGTTGAAGAGGTTGTGAAGGACACTGATTCTTTGATCTATCTGGGTTGAGACGCCTTTGTTGACCTTGGAGAGCCAGTCCCAGACTAGCTTGGATGTTTCCAGAGCACTCACACGGCCATACTATCCTTTGGTCAGATGACCACAGATGATGTTCTTGGCAGTGGAATCCAGTTGAACGAACTTCTTGACATCAGCAGCGGTGACACCTTCACCAGCCTTGGGGACGCCATTCTTGACGACATACCAGAGGTCGACATCAATGGCTTCCAGATGCATGCGCATCTTATTCTTCCAGTAGGGATATTCAGTTCCATCGAAGACTGGGCACGCAGCGGAGACTTTGATTATCCCTGCAGTCGACATAGCTAAAACTCTAGGTGGTTAAACCGAATCACACAGAACAAGGGAGTACCTTGCTCTGATACCAATTGAAAGTGCTAGTAATCGACTAGATGGGGTGAATAGGCGATTTTTATGAAAGTCTTCAAAACATGGAAGTTTCGAAGACAAACGATAGAAATAAACCTATTACCATGCAGGGGAAGGTAGACTACACTAAGCAAGCCATAGTCAAGTATTCAACGAAACGAAAGAACAAAGACTAATAGCAGCTAGGCAGTATAGATCAGGATGGAAGATAGTATGAAGCTAATCAGAACAAGCAGTCACATAGTGAAGACAAATAGATAATGCAAACAGGCAAAGACTTCACAAGGACCAATCTGCAAATAATGAGATGGGAAGGATAGAACCAGTGGCTCGTTGAAGACAATGATTTGTTGGATCGGTTCTAGTTGTTGTGACAACTGTACGTCTGGTTAGGGAGTCTGAGATTCAACTCAGAAGACCGCATCTTGACCTTATTCCCCTTGAGATAAGGACACCCAGTCCTCGCCCAATTACTCTAGTAAGTCTTCAAGGTAGACTTCCAAGCCTTCACAGACTTCGTTCACCGGCGATCCACAATGACTCTTGGATGCTCAGAACGCGACGCCTAACCGGCTGGAGGATTCACAGTCCTCAAGTGTAATAAGTCTTCAGATCACACAGACAAGAAGACTTAAGTGGTGCCTAACACACTTTTGCTCTGGGTGTTTAGGGCTTTGTCCTCGCAAGGATTTCTCTCTCGGAGGCTTCAAGGTGGGTTGCTCTCAAACGACAAAGGTCATGCACTAACTCTGAGCAGCCAACCAATTTATGGTGTAGGGGGTGGGCTATTTATAGCCACTAGGCAACCCGACCTGATTTGTCCGAAATGACCCTGGGTCACTAAGGAACTTACATGTGTTCCAACGGTCAGATTTCAAACACACATGGCAACTTTACTTGAGCTACAAGCAAAGCTGACTTATCCAGCTCTGGATAAGATTTGCTCTCGTTGTCTTCGCTCGAGGACATAGGATTTTGGTTAAGCATCACTTCAGTCATTCTGACTGGTTTACTTGGACCCCACTTAACAGTACGGTGGTTCCTATGACTCAACAAAGAAGAAAAAGAACGACGAAACAACTAAGTCTTCGCGCTCCATAGTCTTCACGCGATGTCTTCTCTTGTCATAGTCTTCAATGTGAATGTCTTCACATACCACCTTTGACTTCAATGTCTTTATACATTTTTAGGGGTCATCTCTGGTAGGAAAACCGAAACAATGAGGGACTTCTACCTGTGTTATCCTGCAATTCTCACAAACACATTAGTCCCTCAACCAGGTTGGTCGTCAATACTCCAAAACCAACTAGGGGTGGCACTAGATGCACTTACACCACCACCCGCGCCACCCACTGGGCGGTTGCCACAAGGGACTGCAAATGGGGACCCCCACGACCACTACACCCACGTCCTCGACGAACCGCCTCCCACACATCCCCGTCGACGCACTACAAAATACCCCATTGTCTTCCATCTCTGCCTCATTCACAGAACCACCATTGCCGCTTCCATCTCCACCGTAGACAACCCAGAAACTTCTCTCTCCCAAGCCCACAGTCGCTGGAGGAGGGCGATGGTAGAGGAACCGTCCGCCAAGCGTCATCATGGCGAGACGTCCGACAAGAGCTGCAACCTCGATGACGTTCATGTCCCCGGTGAGAAGCGCGCGTACACCAGAACCATCACATGGGTTGAGCACCACGGCAAGGAGACGCTTGAGATCGTCTGCACCGGCGAACCAGACAAGGCCGACGAGATGATGAGCAGGCTCAGGATGAAGGGCGACGGCTTGTATCCGAGCTTCATCGGAGTTTATGTGGAGTATGTCGGTGTCAAAACCGGCGGATCTCGGGTAGGGGGTCCCAAACTATGCGTCTGAGGTTGATGGTAACAGGAGACAGGGAACACAATGTTTACCTAGGTTTGGGCCCTCTCGATGGAGGTAAAACCCTACGTCCTGCTAGATTAATATTGATGAGTATGGGGGTTTCAAGAGTTGATCTACCACGAGATCGTAATGGCTAAACCCTAGAAGTCTAGCCTATCTGATTATGATTGTCCCTACAGACTAAACCCTCCAGTTTATATAGGCACCGGAGGGGACTAAGGTTATACAAAGTCGGTTACATAGAAAGGAAATAGTATATCCGGCCGCCTAGCTTGTCATCCATGCAAACAAGAGTCCTATCCAGACATGGGAGAAAGTATTCCATCTTGTATCTTCATGGCCCAATAGTCCGGCCTGTTCTCAATAGATCGGACGCCCGAGGACCCCTTGGTCCAGGACTCCCTCAGTAGCCCCATAACATGGCTTCAATGACGAGCTGTCCGGCGCGCAGATTGTCTTCGACATTGCAAGGCGGGTTCCTTTTCCGAATACTCTGACGAATATAGTCCTGTAACAACGACCGTGTCCGGATCTGCAAAACAAGTACCACACACCCCCACAGAGAGTATAATATTTCACGAGTCCCATCTGCTGACAACTTCTTGCAACACTGTATCACGTCCCTGCACGATTATTATTTCGAACCATTTTTCGGCCTGCCGCTTCGTATTTCGAGATGCAGTTTTATTGGCATGTCTTGTCAAAGCATAGATCGTGTCCCCTTGTCGCAGGATCCTCATCAATACGGGTATGAGTAATCCAATCATGCCGCCTGCACAGCCCCTGGAGAATAGGCGAGTTTCATGGCGAGTGGGGAGGCATTTTGATATTCACCGTCTTTATAAAGAGATAAGGATTCATCTCTTCCACCCACGCCTTCTATCCTTCTGTCTACCTACTCTCGAGCTCCAGCACCCAAGTTCTCATCCTTCCTCCCCCCAAGAAAGCACTCCAACCACGTATGGAGCGCAGGGCAAGTGGATGGTCTGCACCGTCAAGGAGAAGGACGTCGCCCAACTTCGGGAGGCCGGATATTTGTCCAGGGATATCGCCCATCGACTTCCTGCTAAGGGACAGTTTGTCCCCACTCCGGAACCCCATGAGAGGGTTGTGTTCATCCCTCATTTCGTCTGCGGGCTGGGATTTCCACTCCACCCATTCGTTCGCGTACTCATGTTCTACTACGGGCTGGACTTCCATGATCTGGCCCCCAATTCCTTCCTCACCATCTCGGCGTTTATCGTCATGTGTGAGGCCTTCCTCCGCATCCCTCCCCACTTCGGACTGTGGCTGAAGACCTTCAATGTGAAGCCGAAGGTGGTGGGCGGTGAACACACAGAATACAGAAGCGCCATGGTGAGCACAATGTCCAACGTCCCGTGGCCCAAAGGCACCTTCGTGGAGACCGTCAAGGGGTGGCAGAAGTTGTGGTTCTATGTCACTGAGCCCCGCGATGCTGCCTGGGCCGTGGCTCCCGAATTCATGTCTGGGGCCCTAATGCGGCTTACCTCCTGGTAGGAGAAGGGCCCGGATTGTTCTTCGTCGGATGAGTTGACTGCGCTTGAGACACACATCAGGAGCATGATGGACAAGAATGTCAAGCTCGTCGATGTGATTCAGGTGATGCTAATTCGCCGGATCCTTCCATGCCAGAACTGGGCTTGCCATCTATGGGAGTTCAATCCGGCCAAGCACAAGACCCTGCGACACTTCTTCGGAACTACGCACGAGGAGATCTGCAAGGTGCTATTCAAGGCCAACGAGACGTGGCCTGAGACAACCAAGGACCGCAGGCACGATCTGGCTCATCCCGCCAGTTCGGTAAGTATTCCATGCTTCAAGGCGTATCTCTTTCTGGCTTGCTCAAGGAGGGTGTCCCAACTTCCCTATGTTGCCTTTTTAGGGTTGGACGAAGAAGGCGGAGTGGATCCGGTGTTCGGCTCTGCTGCCCGAGGAACCAGCCATCTCGCTTTTGAGGAAGATGTTGGTTCCGGCGCCGTACGTGGCGCTGTAAAAGAAGGCCAAGGGGACCAGAGGAGGCCTCCATCCCAAGGGTACTTCGGACGCGGCGTTCGAAGATGCTGAAACTCACTCCGGCACCAAAGACGACGAGCAGGAGGAAGAGGAGGAAGAAAGCAACTTCCCCCTCCCCAATGGGGGGGGAGAAGAGGGCGGCCTGCACAGATCTGGAGGCGGAGGCGTCCAAGAAGGGAAAAGCTTCCCTCGCGGATAGCTCCGCGTGGGACGTCGATAGCAGCCCAAAGCAGCGCCCTCGAGACAAGCCCCTGGCCGAATCGTGAGTATCCAAAGACCCTGAAGTATTCATACATCCTCGTCTTTCACCTAATTCTAACATGTTGAATCATGCATTTGCAGTCCGGCCCGTTTCGCCCTCGAGCGATCCTCGTCTACGGCGAACTCGCTGGATCCGAAGGTGATGGACAGCGGGTCCCTTCCAACGGCCTCCTCTCCCAAGGCTACGGACGACGCCGAGGTGTTGTCCCGAAGGACCCCCGGCCAGGGAGAGACGCAGGAGATCGTCAAGACGACGCCAGAGGGCGAGACCTCAGCCGCCAAACACATGGGGGAGCGGATCCCCATGGAGACCGGCAGTGGGGGCCATGTCCAATTTGGCCCCTAGCCGAATGTGGTCCCGGAGACCTATACGGCTCCAGAATCCGGCCAACAACCTCCTTCATTGGGAGGAGGTGTGCCCATTCCACTGGTGACCTTGTCCAACCAGAGGCGCCAGATACTCTACTGGAGGCACTGCGAAGCGCCTCCATCATCGAGGAGCACCGTACCCTCATGGGTGCGGTGATTGAGAAGATTCAGTCCGCGAAGAGCAGACTGTCGAACCCTGTGCGAGCCTTCTAACAGGCTTTGAGGTAAGCGCTGCATTTATGTGAAAAGTAAGTTACAATATAGATAGTAGCCCCTGAGACTCTGTCCGATGTTCGGAAAGAAAAGCCGAACAGAGGATCAAATAGCCATCCGCAAGAAACTAATCAAACATGTCTTTGTGAGTAAGCAGGCGTCGCTGTTGGCCGCGACTTCTCATGCTGCCGAAGTCTCTAGATTGAAACGGAAGCTGGAACGGACCGAGGAAGAGCTCGGCCGTGCGAAAAACCAGCTGGAGAATACCCAAGGTATGCAATGATATTGTGTATGTCCGTAAGGGATGAATAATGTAAGCCGAGGCCGAGGAGAGAGCGGTAAATGAAAAAGCCGCCCGAGAAAAGCATGAGGCCAGGGTTGGTGAGGTCCAGCAGGAACTCCAGGACGCAGTGAAGAAATGCGAGTCCTTGGAGCGCCAGAATGCGGACCAAGAGTCCGAACTCGCTACGGCCTACCAAAGCGCACAAGACGCCCGAGCCGAAGCCCAAGGCGCCCTCCGGGAGATCCAAGAGGCCAAGAAGATCGCAGCGGGTAAAGCTTTCATTATGCAAAGGAAGTATGTGAACCCGAGGTATCTCTTACTGACTCGGATTTGGAGTTCTCCAGGGGCGTTTGCGGATTTGCCGCGCAGTGTTTCCGACGCTGCGTGATTCTTCCGGGCCGAAGAGGGGAGCTCAATGGAGAAGCTGTTCTGGTCGCAATATCTTGCACCAGAACATCCGGTGCCCTTTAGTGACCAGCTAAAACAGTTGGTCGAGCTGCATAGGGTGGCTGAACTAGCCATGAAGGATTTAATAATTTGGCTGTGGCCTGCAGAAGCTATACCCAGCAGCTACTTCGGCCTCGTGATGCAGGTGGTCAATGTCTGCCTGCGGCTTGACGCCATCAAGCGGTCAGTCTGCATAGAAGGTGCGCGGATGGCCTTCGCCCGCGTCAAGATACAACGGGTAAATATGGATGACGTCAAGTTCGCGACCGAAGGACCGCCTGCGAGCAAGGTTCGACATCGACATCACCGTCACTCATCTTCGCCACGGACGCGTCCTACATCATCACTGCCGTCCTACATCGTCATCAACAACGACCACCTCGACTACACCTTGGTATTCATGCCACCATTTTGACACCATACCGGAAGCAAGACCGGTAACCTCATCTTGGTATTGGACATATCACTCTTGCCATTACATTGATAGCCATTATAGCCTTACTCCTTTGCGTTGCTTACCCATCGAGACTAGCCATTGAGTATTGCCGGCAACGAGACTTGTGCACATTAGTGATCATACTTCTCATATCATCCATATATCATTGTTGCATATATTGGTATCATCTCTTGTGTCACAAAGTTGTCATCGCATACTCACTTGCTATATCGGTTCGTCAAGCATTACATGAGAAAAGATCTCAAACATCAAAGAGCCAAACAAGCTCTCAAGCAAGGAGGAAAGATAAGCACAGAGCTTTTAAGCAAGAACCATAGCATCATACAACATTAAGATTGTCGTACTTGATCATCTTGGATCATATCATAGCAACACCTTGCATAGAGCATACTTGGGATAGAATTTGTTGCATTTTGCTAAGTAGGTTGTGCACAAGTTCTTGTATCCGCCTATTGTGCAATCATGCTAGCGTCTCTCTAGTGTTGTGCAACAAGAGCATTTTTGTGGATTCCACATTTTGGCTCACCCTTGGTTGCACGGCCCCACTTATCTTTTTGCATGTGTGTTTCCGTGTACCTTATATGCTTGGTATACTTGTTACATTGCATCTTGCGAATCTTTTCCAACATTATTGAAGCTCACTTACAATTGCATCAAATTTTGTGCCACCATCCTAAACAAGCTCCACCCAAAGATTTTACTTGTGTAGGTGTGAGAAACCGACAAGAGCTAGTACCAATTGTGCTATTTCCTTGTCCTACATTGGAGTGATCCTTGATCCACTTTCAACTTCGGTCAAGGTACATTTGGTACTCATTCTTCTCTTTCTACCACTCATATTTGTCTTGGAATGATGGATAGGCCAAGTACTTCTACCAACCCACTCTTCATGGAGCAAGACGACGACATGAACTCCTTCGTCACCAAGAGTCACCTCTTTGGTGCACAACGTGCTTTGCATCAAGAGCAACAAGCCATGAGTGAACGCATCGACAACCTTGCCGCCGACTTGCGACTTTCCGAGAATGTACAAGGGACTACTTCGACCACAAGCTCGACGATCACAAGCAAGAGAATGACACAAGGATGGACGAGATTCGCGCTTTGTTGCTCAACCGCTCTTCTTCCACTTCAAGAAGGAGCCGTTCAAGCCACCACTCCGACTTCACCCTCTCCGGCTCAAGTACACCGACATCGAACACTCTTCGCTGAGCCGCACGCAACGATCATTAAGCAAGCCTCAATCCCCTACGCGACACCGACTCTCAAGAGCGCCGACAACGTCAAACTCAAGAGGCCTTTGCGCTAGCACGAGAACGGCAACGACAATGACAACATGAAGAGGAAGAGCGAGCGCGTCTACACCAAAATGCTCAAGATGCCGAGGCACAACATCAAGAACAAAAACTCCGTGACGCTCAAGCACTTGAGGCACAAACAAGCTCTACGCGATTCAAGTCGAGCCGTAGCCGACCGAGGCCGACAAGATCGTGAACATGCCGAAGCACTTCGCGAAGAAGTCCGCGAGAGGATTTATCAAGCTCGCATGCACCGTCAAGTCCCTCCTCATGCTCGACAGGCTCCTCCACAAGCACGCCAAGAACAACAAGTTCCTCAAGATCATGAAGACAATGGAGATCCTCCACGACAAGAGCAACATGAGGATGACAACCCTCCGCACCAAGAGCACCACGAGTTGAACAATCATCAACAACATGGGCGTCATCATCCCTGACCCCAACACAATGAAGAACAACGCTATGGCAAACTCAAGTTCACCATGCCTAAGTTCAACGAAAGCAACGATCCCGAAGAGTACCTTTCATGGGCATTGAAAGTTTACAAGATCTTCCGCTTGCACAATTATGAACAACAGAAGAAGATCACGATGGCATCCCTTGAGTTCCAAGACTATGTGCTCATTTGGTGGGAACAAATCATAGAGCGCCGAGAGGCAAGAGGTGAACCACCCATCACTACTTGGGCGCAAATGAAGGATGTCATGAGAGCACGCTTCGTACCTACCTACTACAACTGCGACCTCTTCAAGAAACTCCAACAACTCAAGAAAGGAACCAAGAGCGTTGAAGAGTACTACAAGGGGATGGAGATTGCAATGATAAGAGCCAATGTCACGAAAGATGATGAGCAAACAATGGCACATTTCTTGAATGGACTCAATCATCCCGTAAAGAAGATCTCCGACTTCCAACCATACTCAAATCTCATCGAGCTAGTGCACCAAGCTACCAAAGCGGAACGCCAAGTGAAAGATGATTTCAAGTATGCCAAGTTCTCATCCAAGTCCTACGGCTTCTCCAACAACCAACCTTCAACGACTCCAACACCGACTACAAAGCCTTCTACTACCAACATCGACAAGTCGAGTTCCAAGAAAGCTTCGTCAACTACAAGCCATCCTACTACGAGCAACTTCAAGCCGAGAGCTTCATCATCATCAACCCAACCGATGAGACCGTCAAGACGAGTTCCTTCAAGTGTTTCACTTGCGGAGGACGAGGCCACAAGTCCTATGAGTGCACCAACAAGCGAACCATGGTCTTCAACGACGATGGCACTTATGACTCCATGAGTGAAGGCGAAATGGAAGCCCTTGAGCAAGTCGCCATGCACCGCCAAGTGAACAATGAAGAAGAACAAGTCTTTTGCGATGAAGATTCATGTCCCGCCCTTGTTGTCTCCAAGGTTTTGACTCTCCAACATCACCAAGAAGAAGACCAATGATGCCACATATTCCACACCAAGGCCGGCATCAATGGACGATCCGTCAAGGTCATCATCGATGGAGGGAGTTGTCATAATCTTGCAAGCGAAGAACTTTGCTCCAAGCTCCAATTGCCCAAGATGAAGCATCCACATCCATACAAAGTGCAATGGCTTAGTGACTCTGGCACCATCCAAGTTGAGCACCGAGTACAAGTCTCTTTCAAAATCGGCGCCTATGAAGACACCTTGGAGTGCGACGTCATTCCAATGACCGTTTGCCATCTTCTCCTTGGACACCCATGGCAATTCGATAGAGGAGTCGTCCACAATGGTCGAACCAACCACTACATCTTCAAGATGAAGGGCAAGGAGTACGTCCTCCGTCCAATGTCGCCAAGTCAAGTGATCGCCGACAAGCAAGCCACCCATCGTGGAGATCATAGTGAGAGAGCGAGCCACCATAATGAGAGTGAGTGCCACAAGCCTAAATCGAACACCTCCACAATGAGTGAAAAGAAGAACCTAGTCCTATTTGCCACCAAAAGTGAGATGAGAGGAGTGTGTGAGAACCCATCTAGTGTCCTACACTACGTCCTCGTGTGCAAGGACAATGCACCACAAACTAACACTTCTCACACTCTTCCTCTAGTCTTGTCTTCTCTTTTGCAGGAATTTCAAGATGTTTTCCCCGATGAGCTACCTCTGGGTCTACCTCCTCTACGAGGCATTGATCACCGAATCGACCTCATCCCCGGAGCACCTCTTCCAAACAAATCTCCATACCGCGTCAACCTCAAAGAAACCAAAGCAATACAAAGGCAAGTAAAGCATCTCATAGACCATGGACATGTGCGTGAAATTTTGAGCCCTTGTGTCGTCCCGGTCATTCTTGTGCCAAAACGTGACGGCAGCTTTCGCATGTGCTCCGATTGTAGACCTAACAACGCTATCACCGTTCACTATAGGTATCCCATTCCACACCTAGATGATATGCTTGATGAGCTTAGTGGTGCCACTATCTTTTCCAAAATTGATCTTAAGAGTGGTTACTATCAAATCCGCATACAAGAGGGTGATGAACGGAAAACCGCCTTCAAAACCAAGTTTGGTTTGTATGAGTGGTTAGTCATGCCTATGGGTCTCTCGGAGGCACCGGGCATTTTTATGCGCCTTATGAATCATGTCTTTCACCGTTACATTTGTATATTTGTTTTGGTATACTTCGATGACATTCTTGTGTTTAGCAAATCTATCAAAGAGCATGTCACCCATGTCCGCACCATTTTGCAAACTCTTAGAAAAGAGTGCCTCTATGCTAATATGGAGAAATGCCTTTTTGGTGTTGATAAGCTCGTTTTCTTGGGTTTTGTTGTTTCCTCCAAGGGTGTTCATGTTGATGAGTCCAAGATCAATGCTATTAAGACTTGGCCACAACCAACCAACTTGCATCAACTGCGTAGTTTTCTTGGCCTTGCGGGTTTCTATCATCGCTTTGTGAAGGATTTTAGCACCATTGCTTCGCCTTTGCATGCTTTGAGCAAGAAGAATGCACCTTTTGTTTGGGGACCATCCCAAGATACCGCATTCAATGAGCTTAAGAATTTGCTTACTCATGCTCCCGTGCTTGCTTTACCCAACTTCGACAAGCCTTTTGAGATTCATTGCGATGCTTGTGGTAATGGCATAGGAGGTGTGTTAATGCAAAAGAAGCGCCCCATAGCTTACTTTAGTGAGAAACTTTCCGGAGCGCAAATCAATTACCCCATCTATGACAAAGAGCTATATGCTTTAGTCCGAGTTTTGCATGAATGGAAACATTAGCTTCGTCCCCATGAGTTTATCATTCATACCGATCATGAGACTCTCAAGTATCTTAAGGGTCAAACCAAGTTGAACAAACATCATGCTAAATGGAGTGAATTTATTGAGTCTTTTCCTTATATCATCAAGTACATCAAGGGTAAAGAAAACATCGTAGCGGATGCTCTTTCCCGCATATGCATGCTTGTTACACAACTTGAGTTAGATGTCATTGGCTTCGAGCATATCAAAGAATTGTATGCGCATGATGCAACTTTTGCTACTCCTTATGCAAAGTGTTTGTCGCATACATATTGGGAACGCTATTACATCAAAAATGGATATCTTATGAGAGCTAACAAACTTTGCATCCCCGAGTCTTCTCTTCGTTTGTTGCTTTTGCATGAATCTCATGGAGGAGGCTTAATGGGACATTTCGGACGCGACAAGACGTTCGCCACGCTCTCGAAGAACTACTTTTGGCCCAAGATGTTTCAGAACGTCAATTGTTTCACCAACCGATGCTCTACATGTCGCAAAGCTAAGTCCAAAGCTCAATCTCATGGCCTCTATATGCCTCTACCAATTCCATACCAACCATTGGAAGACATTAGCATGGACCTTGTACTTGGTTTTCCTAGGACTCGAAATGGGAAAGATTCAATATTTGTCATTGCGGACCATTTCTCAAAAATGGCACATTTTATTCCTTGCAACAAGATAGACGATGCTTCACATGTTGCTAATCTCTTTTGTAGGGAAATATTGCGTCTACATGGAGTGCCAAAGACTATCATCTCGGACCGCGACGTCAAGTTCCTTAGCTACTTTTGGAAGACCGTATGCGCCAAGCTAGGAATCAAGGTACTCTTCTCCACGGCTTACCATCCTCAAACCGATGGCCAAATGGAAGTTACCAACCGCACACTCTCCGCTAAACTTCGAGTACTCATCAAGAAGAACATCAAGGATTGGGAGGAGTGCCTACCTATCGCCGAGTTCGCCTACAACCGAGCAAGACACTCACCAACCGGCAAGTCCCCCTTCGAGGTCGTCTACGGATTCAACCCTTTGTCACCATTGGATATTCTCCCTCTACCACTCCAAGAGCGCATCAATTTGGACGCAAGTGCACGAGCGACCCATCTCAAGAAGGTGCATGCAGATACAAGAAACACCATCAAGCGCCAAGTACTACGCCTTGCGACCAAGCTCAACATCAACAAGCACCCTATGATATTCAACATTGGAGACCTCGTGTGGCTACACCTTCGCAAGGACCGTTTTCCCCAAGAACGCAAGTCCAAACTTCGATCACGCACGGATGGATCATTCAAGGTGCTTGCACGCTATAACAACAACGCATACAAGATTGACATCCCTCGTGACAAGTACTCCGTGAGCGACATATTCAACATCAAAGATCTCTCGCCCTACCATGGTGATGAGGATTTCGATCCGAGGACGGATCTTCCCCAAGGGAGGGGAGATGATGCGGAGCATCCCAAGATCATCCCCATGGACACACCTACACCTCCAACGACACCACTTGGACCAATGACACGAGCCCGAGCCAAAGCTATCGAAGATAAGGTGAACTCACTCCTCTCCGAACTTCCACTTTCTATGCATGAGACATGGCTACTACCTAAGTCCGAGGTGTTATGCATGATTAGGCACCAAGAGGGCCCTCCCAAAGATGCGCATGAAGATGTACAAGTCCCCATGTCCACGAATGAGGAGAACCAACGGAAGGAGCCAAGAACATCTCCTAGGCCCCGGACATTCGGCCCCTAGAGCGTCGTCCACTACAGCAGCACAGCCGCCAGAAGCTACAGGACCCGAACATCCGGCCTCGACAACCCGGACATCCGGCCTCTCCCGAGCCCCCGGACATCCGGCCGCCAGCCAGAAATCTGGCCCCTCCGAACCTAAGAGCAACAAATGCCACCACTACAACCCGGACATCCGGCCTCCCCAACCCGGACATCCGGCCTCCCCAACCCGGACATCCGGCGTCGCCTGAAAGCCCGGACATCCGGCCCGACCAGCCCGGACATCCCGCCTCCCCTGTCTGCGCATAGTGAAGGGCCAAGGCCCGTGTATCCCTTCTCCCCCCTAGACTATATATACTCCACCTCGCCCAACTTTCTAGGGTTAGCAAAGGTTTAGCTCATGTTTTTGTGAGAGCTTTGCTCATCCACTTGGTTACCTTCTCCACAGAGATTCGAACCTCCACCGGAGAAGATCCCTCAAGCGGATTCAGGACCCCTCTTTAGGGAAGAACATCAAGACCTCCTCATGGAGAAGACCTTTTACCGTGTATCGTCCTTAGTTGTCCATGGATCGTGTATCTTCTCTTATGTATTCGAGGATCTAGCACTTGGGTGACTTGTTCTTGTTAGTTTGAGTGTTCCTCTTGTGTTTCCCCTTGTGATTTCCCTCGTTTCCCTCCTTGTGTTCCTCGTGTTCTTCGCGGGATCCGCTCCTTTCGTGAAAGATCGACCGATTAGGGTTCTACCCTGCATCAGCATACCACTGCAAATTCATCTTCAAAATCAACTTCGATATCATCTTCTTCAGATACAACATCTTCGGCTTCGACACAAGCACGCTTCTTCACACCTTTGTTCACCTTCGCAGGAGCAACTTTATACTTCTTATTTGCTTTCAACAAAGAGCGCTCTGGAAGAGGAGACGAAGAAGGCTTCTTATTTTTCAAAACTCATGGACTCCGACGAACAGGGGAGCCACCAAGTGTGCTTAGACGAATCTTCAC
Source organism: Triticum urartu (assembly GCF_003073215.2). NCBI lineage: Eukaryota > Viridiplantae > Streptophyta > Magnoliopsida > Poales > Poaceae > Triticum > Triticum urartu. The sequence continues at coordinate 197,165,672 of NC_053026.1, read as the reverse complement.
ATCTACACTATCTCCATCAGCTTTTCTATTACCAGGTTAGGAACCAGCTTTCACACGTGGGCTACGCCTCTGTGTGCCATCAGGATTTCGATCTGACATCTTCCTCTTCAAAACAGCTTTCTTCTCCTTAACTGCATCACGAGTAAACACTTGCGTCAAACGAGTCTACATCAGGTTTGTCTTCATAGGCATGTCACTTCCATGAGATCCAACATCAACAGTTCAAAAGGTCGTGTCACCACCTTCATCACCTACACCTTTAGGACCTTGAGCAGCATCCTCATCACTTCGTTGCACACAAGCAGCCTTTTGACGCCGTTCCAACTCCTTTCTCCTCTGGAAATCACACTTCTTCTTTCTTATCCTTTCATCCTCGACCTGTAACTTCATAGGAACATCCTTAGCCTGAGTAACAGGCTCAGTGCCATTAACACTCTGTGACTGAGTAACAGACAACTGCAAGCTCCCATCACCGTCATCAACGTTAAGAGAATACATTCCATCATTAATATCTTTGACAACATCAGCAATGTCCTCAAGAGCGCCATGGCTGTCATTAACTGCATAAACCAATAACATAAGCACACACATATAAAATTAAAACACAATTAACATTGCAGAGACAAGATAAATAAAGCGCATAGCATCAGACACAAACAAAAGGAACAACTGATGTAACTAAGCATATTTATGTATTCAAGGCTAATAAAAAATAGCAAATATAAGGGAAACACCAGCAACACTCGCAAGTTATTCTAGAGGATTTGGTGTCTCAAAAATAACATTCACAAGATCTTGAAAGCATTCTAATTTGTCAGAATCAGGAGGCATCGGCACTCCAACATCTGCAACAACATCATAATCAGCAAAAAAGTATATGAACAAGCAATTGGTTCAACTATATGAACACTACAAGTGCACCCAATAAAACAATATCAACCCACCACTACCACAACAAACATCAAAATGACAACTCTTTCAACATCATAGTAGTTCTTCATTGACTACTACAAACTATTCAAATGCCAAGACATCAGTTCAAACTACACATGGTGATTAGTACTACAACCTATCTTCCGGTCACATCAACCTAAAAACTATACCCACCACGCATTCCACGGCAAAATTAACAACTATCAAAATACATACAACTTATAAAGTCGATACGGCAACACCTATACAACCTAAAAACCAGATGTGTTAAAACACCATCCAAATTACAGGGAAAATTACCTGCATTCAACTTGTCTGGACTGGATGATGTACCCATTGAGATCTACAGACCTAAAATCTGCCGAACCAGATCTGTAAGACACATGAACAAAAATTAGGGCTCTAACCTATTTCAGAAACCCTAGCGAATACATCCCGAGACAGCAAGAGATCAATAGCTTAGAAATAATGGGAACCCTAGCGAATACATCCCGAGACAGCAAGAGATCAATTGCTTAGAAATAATGGGAAAATCTGTACATAAGGGGACGCAAGGGCAGTCAATGGCAGAGCAAAAGGAGCAAATAGAGCACCCAGACCTCCACCCCTGGTGTTCAACCTACCGTCCGACGCTCCCGCGGCGAAACAGGAGAAGCAACTTCTATGCGAGAAGAGAAGAGGAGGGGAACGAAGAAGGAATCGATTTGTGGAGGGGAGCGGAGCAGAATAGGGGAGAAAACTGATGGCTAAAGCCCACAATCGTGGCAAACCCCACTATCTCTGGGCAGTTACTAAAGATAATAGCAAAAATTAAATACAATAAAAAAAATTAAATGCAATAAAAAAAATTAAAATAGAGGGAGAAAACAAACAGCTAAAGTACAAATAACAACTCACAACAGTACAATAAAAATTATCGAAAAAAGTACAAATGAAATAATACTTCATAACAGTGCTAGTTTTCCCCCTAAAAATATAAGATAATGGGGGCAAGTCATGTTACGGACTCACCTCCGTATGCGGCATCGCGGCACGCCGCGTCGTCGCCTGCTACGGCTCGTTCCTCGCTCGGCCTCGCCGGGATGGGGGAGGGGAGGGGTGGTCCCGACCCCCCCTGGCTTGGCCTCGCGCTAACGCGATAGTGCGCTCGTTTGACAGGCGTAGTGCGGTTATTCTGTCCGCCCCCACACACCCACACACCCCTAAGATAGATAAAATGGGGGCAAGTCCATACAAGGAAAGATGTGTCAGTACAACTATGCCCCTCGGTGCGGTGTTGGTTTTTCCCCTAAAAAAGATAAGATAATGGGGGCAAGTCCATACAAGGAAGATGTGTCGATACAACTATGCCACTCGGTGCGGTGCGGTAAAGGGGCAAGTTATGTTACGGACTCGCCTCTGCATGCGATGCCGTGACACGCCGCGTCGTCGCCTACTATGGCTCGTTACTAGCTCGGCCTCGCCGGGATGAGGGAGGAGGGTCCCAACCCCCCTCCCCCCGGCTCGGCCTCGCGGTCACGTGGTACTGCGCTTGTTTGATAGGTGTAGGGCGGTTATTCTGTCCCCCCCACATGCAACCACACACCCCTAAGATAGATAATGAGGGCAAGTCCGTACAAGGAAGATGCATTAGTACAACTATGCCCCTCTGTGCACTGCGGTGCGGGGGCAAGTCATGTTACGGACTCGTCTCCGCATGCGATGCCGCGGCACGCCGCGTCGTCACCTACTACAGCTTGTTCCTGGCTCGGCCTCGCCAGGATGGGGGAGGGGGTCCTGACCCCCCTGGCTCGGCCTCGTGCTAACGTGGCAGTGCGCTCGTTTGTTAGGCGCGGTGCGGTTATTCTGTTCCCCCCTGATGAGGACATCAATACCATTGTTACACCCACAGCCCCTGCTGCTATACATACTAGACCAATTACTAGAGCTCGCGCACGCCAATTGAATTATCAGGTACTTTCGTTTCTTGGTAACGATTCTAATTTCATGAGAATATGATGCTGCCTAAATTGCATACATTTGTTTTGCTTACAAATGAAGGGCCTAGCTTGGACAAGAAAGATGAACCTTGGAGCAAGTTCAAGCATGGAGATGATGCATGCGCAAGGGGATCAAGAACGGAGTTACAAGTGATGATTTCAGGACTATGAAGCCACCATAAGGAGTTCATGAAGCCTTGGATGAAATATACAAGGTGCCACTTCATAAATTTCATTCAGAGGCTATTTTAGGTGCTGCGTCACCTTATTATTGGGCCAGGCCCATGTATTTTCAAAATACTTAAGTATATGCTATTTTTAGAGTCCGTATGTGTGGGGAACAAGAGTTAGGGTTGGTTTCGGACCCCTCCTCCAAGGGCCACGAAATCCCCCCCTCTTCCTCCATATATACAATCCTTAGTGTGTCGTTTAGACTTTGGGGTTTTGTTTAGATTAAAAGTTCACCATAGCTGCAACTTGGCGTACTTCGTTTGTGTCCAACGACCATACCAAGGCGTCATAGAACCCCACCTTGATCAATAAAGCTTTCATCTTATATTCGCAATATCCAGATTGCAATCTCAGTTTCTTGCTTGTTCTTCGTTTGCTCGCAGGAAACAGACCCTCGTGGTCAGGTTGATCGTGCTCCGGTGTGGTCAATAACCCCTCGGAAGTTGGTTTAGCGATTGTTAAGGCACGACGTCTCGCACGTTTGTAGTCGGATCGTCAAGGTCGACTCCCACAGAAACGATAGCCACCATCTCATCGAAACATGGGGACACCTTGCCTCTATCAAGTGGTATCAGATTTCCAGGTTGCTCGGTGAGATTTTACAATTTTTCGTAGTTTAGATCGAGTTTGTTCTTCATACCTACAGTCCATGAAATTTTTTTTGGGTTAGTTCATCATATCCGAACCAATCTGAGCCTTTGCATAATATTTTTAGTATTTTGCTTTGTTGAGTTTGCGGTTGCATCGTTGTGTCTAGTTGCTAGTCTTAGAGTCTAGTCTTTTAGAGTTTCGAGTTCTGGTCATAAGTTGTCACGCCACCGCCGCACCATCATCATCGCCCCTGCCATCAACCACCACTGCTTATCCGCCATCGATCCGTCTCCATATACCATCACCAATCTGTATCCATATACCACCACCAATCCGTCTCCATATACCATCACCAATCCGTATCCATATACCACCACCAATCCGTATCCATATACCACCACCAATCCGTATCCACATACCACCACCGCTGCCATATCCTACCATCATATATCCACCACCAATCCAAGTTCCTTTCATATTAGGTTTGTTTTCGAGGTCCGTCTAATTTCCGATTCGTGTTTCCTTGCCTGAGTAGGTTTCAAAGAAAAAAAGAGTTTGGAGACCCCCGGGCAGTTTTTAGGCCAAAATTTTCACAGGCAAAAATATATTTTCCCTATCCTATTTTCAGGCTTTTCTAAGTCTTTTGAGCCACGTGCCATCATAGTGATTTTTTGTCGCACTTTTTCGTCGTCGCTGCCCTGATTTTAGGAAAAAAGTTCAAAAAAATTCCGTGCCCATCCTGTCAGTTTGACGAGGGAAGAGTTTTGAGACACTCGCCATTATAGTGATTTTTCGCAAAAAAAGAGGAGCGCCAAATAAAAAAACAAAAAAAGTTCCAGAGTGTGCTTTTCCCTTGTTTACGTGCAGCGCCGTGATTTTTGTTAGTGTTCTAGGCTCGCGTCTCTAGCACGGTCTAGCCTAGGACCAGCACAGTACCGTCGTTGAGCGTTTATTCAACCTTGCATCTCTGAATTGATTATTGCTGACCCTTTTTGCTACCATATTATAAGCCTTCCCAGCTCCACATACATCTACGTCGTGCGTTTGACTCTCCTTGGTAATCGCTCTATCCAAGCTTTGAGAGTTTTGACTACGACGGTTGCCGATCACCGCCTGCTGCTGCGTAAGAACTGGTAAGAATTTGAGATTTGCTTCACGGATTTGTGACATCCACCACCACCTCTTGTTAGTAGTCTGTAGGATCATATTCTTGTGTGTTTCAATTGCTGCTAACCATGGCAGAATCACAATCCGACGAGACTGACTGGGAGAACATGACGAATAAGGAGTTGCATGATAAATTTCAGCAAATGATGAGTGGACAGGTGCAAGATGTGCTAAACAAATTTGAAGAGGCCATGGAGAAGATAGATGGCATGGAGAAGACGCTCGAAACAAAGCTCGATAACAAGTTTAATGAATTGCTCGTGCGTCTTCCACCACCACCACCGGCTGCCCCTAACGCACCTCTACAACAACAACTAGAACAACAACAACAACAACAACAACATCGCTTTCCAAATCAAGTGGGACGAGCACAGCGCGTTCCCATTGCCCCTGGGCAAAATTCTGGTGCCGCTGTTGATGCTTCTGCCGCTCCTGCTACTACTGCATTGGTGGAGGATCATTACGAGGATGAGGTTGACCAAAATCAGAACTACGTGCAACCACCAGCACCACCACCACCAGGTCGTCCTCATGGATATCATCGCAACGGTAGGGCTGCACCACCACCTGAGTAGGTCTCGAAAAAAAAGAGTCTGGAGACCCCGGGCAGTTTTTAGGCCAAAATTTCATCGACCAAAAATATTTTTTCCCTGTCCTATTTTTAGGTCCCACGGAGCGTTTTGAGACACTCGCCATCATAGTGATTTTTTGTCGCACTTTTTCTTCGTTGTTGCCCTGATTTCCGAAAAGAAAGTAAAAAAAATTTCGTGCCCATCCTGTCAGTTTGACGAGGGAAGAGTTTTGAGACACTCGCCATTATAGTGACTTTTTTGCAAAAATAGGATGAGCGCCAAAAAAATAGAGCGAAAAAAAAGTTCCAGAGTGAGCTTTTCCCTTGTTTATCTGCAGCGCCATGCTTTTTTTAGTGTTCTAGGCTCGCGTCTCTAGCACGGTCTAGCCTAGGACCAGCACAGTACCGTCGTTGAGCATTTATTCAACTTTGCATCTTGGAATTGATTATTGCTGACCCTTTTTTTACCATATTATAAGCCTTCCTAGCTCCACATACATCTACGTCGTGTGTTTGACTCTCGCTGGTAATCGCTCTATCCAAGCTTTGAGAGTTTTGACTACGACGGTTGCCGATCACCGCCTGCTGCTGGGTAAGAACTGGTAAGAATTTGAGATTTGCTTGACGGATTTCTGACACCCACCACCACCTCTTGTTAGTAGTCTGTAGGATCGCATTCTTTTGTGTTTCTATTGTTGCTAACCATGGCAGGATCACGAGCCGACGAGACTGACTGGGAGATCATGATGAATAAGGAGTTGAATGATAAATTTCAGCAAATGATGAGTGGACAGGTGCAAGATGTGTTAAACAGATTTGAAGAGGCCATGGAGAACATAGATGGCATGGAGAAGACGTTCGAAACAAAGCTCGATAACAAGTTTAATGAATTGCTCGCGTGTCTTCCACCACCACCACCACCACCGGTTGCACCTAACGCACCTCTACAACAACAACAACAACAACAACTACCTCCACGTCGCGAAACAACCCTTCGCCGAGCAAGCCGTCTCCCACTTGCGCCTGGCCAAATTGTTGGTGCTGCTGTTGATACTTCTGTGGCTCCTGCTGCTGATGCGGAGGAGGATGATTTTGCCGGAGATTACAAGGATAAGTTTGATCAAAAGCAGAACTACGTGCAACCACCAGCACCACAACCACCAGATCGTCCACATGAAAATAATGGCAATGGTAGGGCTCCCCCTCAGGTACGAGATCATGACCATCTTCCTAAACTAAAATTGAATATTTCACCATTTGAGGGTAGATATGTTCCTGATATATATCTTACTTGGGTGTTAGAAACTGAACAACGATTTACATGTTTACAATATCCTGAGGAGAGACGTGTTCCTGCTGCGTTTGTGCTTTCACTAGCTTTGCATGTGTTTGGTGGTCTGAACATTGTAGATTATATCCTATTCCAGCTACTTGGGCTGCTTTGAAAACTGCTATGCGTACTCGTTGGGTTCCACCATATTATCAACATGAATTACTTCAAAAATTGCAGCGTTTAAGACAAGGAAAAATTTTTGTAGAAGAATATTATCAGGAATTACAAACTGGCATGATTGGATGTGGTATTGTTGAGGAGAATGAAGCTATGCTTGCACATTTTATGGGTGGATTAAATAGAGAGATTCAGACCATTCTAGAGTATAAGGAGTATAGTAATATCACTCGTTTATCCCATCTTTCTTGTAAAGCTGAACGTGAAGTGCAGGATCGATAGGCATTGGCGCAAACTAACTTTTCTGCAGGTCGATCTTCATCATGGACACCACGTGAATCCTCTACTTCCACTCCACCAGCACCTCCATCAGGTGCCACCTCCAGCCGTGATACAAGAAAGCAGGCACAGCCACCACTATCTGCCAAGAGCACACCTGCTGGACCTGCGCAGAGCTCTTCTTCTTCCATGGCATCAACAGGGCACACAAGTGATATTATTTGTTGTCATTGTAAGGGAAGAGGACATTTTGCGAGAGAATCACAATCTCAGCGTGTGATGATTGCTACTGAGGATGGTGGGTATGAGTCCGCTAGTGACTATGATGAGGAGACTTTGGCTCTTATTACACATGAAGAACACGTTGGAGAGGATTCTGATCATGAGACGCAATACATGGCTGCTGAAGATGCTGACAGGTATGAATGTTTAGTTGCTCAACGTGTTTTGAGTGTGCAGGTTACACAAGCTGAGCAAAATCAGAGGCATAATTTGTTCCATACAAAGGGAGTTGTGAAGGAACGTTCTGTTCGTGTCATCATAGATGGAGGGAGCTGCAATAACTTGGCTAGCATGGAGATGGTGGAGAAGCTATCTCTCACCACAAGACCACATCCACATCCTTACTACATCCAATGGTTCAACAACAGCGGCAAGGTTAAGGTAACATGTACTGTTCGTGTGCATTTTAGTATCTCTACATATGCTGATTATGTTGATTGTGATGTGGTACCTATGCAAGCATGTTCCTTATTACTTGGTAGACCATGGCAATTTGATAAAAATTATGTACACCATGGTAGAAACAATTAGTATACTCTTGTTCATAAGGATAAAATATTACTTTGCTTCCTATGACTCCTGATTCCATTTTGAAAGATGATATTAATAGAGCTAATAAAGCAAAACAGGAGAAAAATAAAAGTGAAAATCAGGTTGTGGCAAAAGAATTTGAGCAACAACTGTAGCCTAATAATAAACCATCTAGTGTTGCTTCTGAAATTAAATTGAAAAGTGCATGTTTACTTGCGACCAAATCTAATATTGATGATTTAGATTTTAGCAAATCTGTTTGCTATGCTTTTGTGTGCAAAGAGGCATTATTTTCATTCAAGAACGTGCCTTCCTCTTTGCCTCCTGCTGTCACTAACATTTTGCAGGAGTTTGCTGATGTCTTTCCACAAGACGTGCCACCGGGATTACCACCTATTCGAGGGATTGAGCATCAAATTGACTTAATTCCCGATGCATCATTACCCAACCGTGCACCTTACCGTACCAATCCAGAGGAGACAAAGGATATTATGCGTCAAGTACAAGAACTGCTCGACAAAGGTTATATACGCGAATCCCTTAGTCCTTGTGCAGTTCCTATCATTTTAGTGCCGAAAAAGGATGGTACGTCGTGTATGTGCGTTGATTGTAGAGGCATTAATAATATTACTATTCGTTATCGTCATCCTATTCCAAGGCTAGATGATATGCTTGATGAATTGAGTGGCTCTACAATATTCTCCAAAGTTGATTTGCATAGTGGATACCTTCAAATTCGTATGAAATTGGGGGATGAATGGAAAACAATATTTAAAACTAAGTTTGGATTATATGAGTGGTTAGTCATGCCTTTTGGGTTAACTAATGCACCTAGTACTTTCATGAGGTTAATGAACGAAGTTTTACGTGCTTTCATTGGACGATTTGTGGTAGTTCACTTTGATGACATATTGATTTATAGCAAATCTTTGGAGGAACATTTGGAACATTTACGTGTTGTTTTTATTGCTCTACGTGATGCATGTTTGTTTGGTAACCTTGGAAAGTGCACCTTTTGCACCGACCGAGTATCTTTTCTTGGCTTTGTTGTTACTCCATAGGGAATTGAAGTTGATAAAGCCAAGATTGAAGCTATTGAGAGTTGGCCGCAGCCCAAAATGGTCACACAAGTGAGGAGTTTCCTTGGCCTCGGTGGATTCTATAGGCGTTTTGTGAGAGATTTCAGTACCATTGCTGCACCTCTCAACGAGCTTACAAAGACATATGTGTCTTTTGTTTGGGGTACCGCACAGGAAGAAGCCTTCATGGTATTGAAAGATAAGTTGACACATGCTCCTTTACTCCAACTTCCTGATTTTAATAAGACTTTTGAGCTTGAATGTGATGCTAGTGGAATTGGATTAGGAGGTGTGTTATTACAAGATGGCAAACCTGTTGCATACTTTTCTGAAAAATTGAGTGGCCCTAGTCTGAACTATTCTACTTATGATAAAGAATTATATGCTCTTGTTTGGACCTTAGAAACATGGCAACATTATTTATGGCCAAAGGAATTTGTTATACATTCTGATCATGAATCTTTGAAACACATTAAAATTCAAGCAAAACTAAACCGTAGACATGCTAAATGGGTTGAATTCATTGAGACTTTCCCTTATGTCATTAAACACAAGAAGGGTAAAGAAAATGTTATTGTTGATGCATTGTCTCGTCATAATACTATGCTTTCACAACTTGACTTTAAAATATTTGGTTTGGAGACCATCAAAGATCAATATATTCATGATGCTAAATTTAAAGATGTATTGCAGAATTGTAAGGAAGGGAGAACTTGGAACAAGTTCGTTCTTAACGATGGATTTGTGTTTCGTGCTAACAAGCTATGCATTCCAGCTAGCTCCGTTCGTCTTTTGTTGTTGCAGGAGGCGCACGGAGGAGGACTAATGGGACACTTTGGTGTCATGAAGACGGACTATATACTTGCTACAAATTTCTTTTGGCCAAAGATGAGACGGGATGTTGAGTGTTTTGTTGCTCGCTGCACTACGTGTCAAAAAGCTAAGTCACGTCTCAATCCTCATGGTTTATATATGCCTTTGCTTGTACCTAGTGTTCCTTGGGAGGATATATCTATGGACTTTGTTTTAGGTTTACCTCAAACAAAGAAGGGGAGGGATAGCATATTTTTTGTCGTGGATAGGTTCTCAAAAATGGCACACTTTATACCATGTCAAAAAGCAATGATGTTGTTAATGTCGCTGATTTGTTCTTTCGTGTAATTATTCGCTTGCATGGTGTGCCAAATACTATTGTTTCAGATCGTGATACTAAATTTCTTAGCCACTTTTGGAGATGTTTATGGGCTAAGTTGGGGACTAAACTACTTTTTAGTACTACATGTCACCCCCAAACTGATGGACAAACTAAAGTAGTCAATAGAACATTGTCTACAATGCTTATGGCTGTTTTGAAGAATAACAAGAAAATGTGGGAAGAATGCTTGCCTCATATTGAATTTGCTTATAATCGTTCGTTGCATTCTACTACTAAGATGTGCCCTTTTGAAATTGTGTATGGTTTCCTACCTCGTGCACCTATTGATTTGTTGCCTCTTCCATCTTCGGAGAAGGTTAATTTTGATGCTAAAGAACGTGTTGAATTGATTTTAAAAATGCATGAGTTAACTAAGGAAAACATTGAGCGTATGAATGCTAAATATAATCTTGCTGGAGATAAGGGTAGAAAACATGTTGTGTTTGCACCTGGAGATCTTGTTTGGTTACATTTGCGTAAGGCTAGATTTCCTAATTTGCGCAAATCAAAGCTAATGCCACGTGCTGATGGTCCTTTTAAGGTGTTAGAGAAAATAAATGATAATGCATATAAACTTGAGCTGCCTGCAGATTTTGGGGTTAGTCCCACTTTTAACATTGTAGATTTGAAGCCTTATTTGGGTGAGGACAATGAACTTTCGTTGAGGACGACTTCATTTCAAGAAGGGGAGGATGATGAGGACATCAATACCATTGTTACACCCACAGCCCCTGCTGCTATACGTACTGGACCAATTACTATAGCTCGCGCACACCAATTGAATTATCAGGTACTTTCGTTTCTTGGTAACGATTCTAATGTTCATGAGAATATGATGCTGCCTAAATTGGATACATTTGTTTTGCTTACAAATGAATGGCCTAGTTTGGACAAGAAAGATGAACCATGGAATAAGTTAAAGCATGGAGATGATGGTATGCACAAGGGGATCAAGAACGGAGTTACAAGCGATGATTTCATCACTATTAAGCCACCATAAGGAGGGCATGAAGCCTTGGACGAAACATACAAGATGCCACTTCATAAATTTTGTTCAGAGGCTATTTTAGGTGATGCGTCACCTTATTATTGGGCCAGGCCCATGTATTTTCGAAATACTTAAGTATAGGTTGTTTTTAGAGTCTGTATGTGTGGGGAAACAAGTGTTAGGGTTGGTTTCGGACCCCTCCTCCAAGGGCCATGAAATCCCCCCCTCTTCCTCCATATATACAGCCCTTAGGGCGTCGTTTAGACTTTGGGGTTTTGTTTAGATTAAAAGTTCGCCATAGCTGCAACTTCACGTACTTCGTTTGTGTCCAACGACCAGACCAAGGCGTCACAGAACCCCACCTTGATCAATAAAGTTTTCATCTTATATTCGCAATATCCAGATTGCAATCTCAGTTTCTTGCTTGTTCTTCGTTTGCTCGCAGGAAACAGACCCTCGTGGTCAGGTTGATCGTGCTCCGGCATGGTCAATAACCCCTCGGAAGTTGGTTTAGTGATTGCTAAGGCGCGATGTCTCGCACGTTCGTAGTCAGATAGTCAAGGTCGCCTCCCACAGAAACGATAGCCATCGTCTCATCGAAACATCGGGACACCTTGCCTCTATCACCCCCCACACACGCACCCACACACCCCTAAGATAGATAATGGGGGCAAGTCCATACAAGGAAGATGTGTCATTACAACTATCCCCCTCAGTGCGGTGCGGTGCGGGGGCAAGTCATGTTACGGACTCGCCTCCGCATGTGACGCCGCGGCACGCCGCGTCGTCGCCTGCTACGGCTCGTTCCTAGCTCGGCCTCACCGGGATGGGGGAGGGGTGGTCCCGACCCCCCTCCCCCCGGCTCGGCCTCGCGCCAACGCGACAGTGCGCTCGGTTGATAGGCGCTGTGCGGTTATTCTGTCCCAACCCCCACACACACCCACACACCCCTAAGATAGATAATGGGGGCAAGTCCATCCAAGGAAGATGTGTCAGTATAACTATGCCCCTCGGTGCGGTGCGGAGGCAAATCATGTTACGGACTTGCCTCCGCATGCGACGTCATGGCACACCGCGTCGTCGCCTGCTACGGCTCGTTCCTAGCTTGGCCTCGTCGGGATGGGGGAGGGGTGGTCCCGACCCCCCTCCCCCAGGCTCGGCCTCGCGCTAACGCGGCAGTGCGCTCATTTGATAGGCACTGTGCGGTTATTCTATCCCTCCCCCCACACCCACCCACACCCCCCTAAGATCGATAATGGGGGCAAGTCCATACAAGGAAGATGTGTTAGTATAACTATGCCCCTCGATGCGGTGCGGGGGCAAGTCATGTTACAGACTCGCCTTCGCATGCGACGCCGCAGCACGCCGCGTCGTCGCCTGCTACGGCTCGTTCCTGGCCCGGCCTCACTGGGATGGGAGAGGGGGACCCCCCCTCCCCCTGGCTCGGCCTCGCGCTAACGCGGCAGTGCGCTTGTTCGACAGGCGCAGTTCGGTTATTTTGTTTCCCCCCACCCCCCACACGCACCCACACACCCCTAAGATAGATAATGGGGGAAAGTCCATACAAGGAAGATGTGTCAGTACAACTATGCCCCTTGTTGCGGTGCAGTGCGGGGGCAAGTCATGTTACGGACTTGCCTCCGCATGCGATGCCACGACACGCCACATCGTCGCCTGCTACGACTCGTTCCTGGCTCGGCCTCGCCGGGGGGCCTTTGCATGTGACGCCGCGGCACGCCGCATCGTCGCCTGCTATGGCTCGTTCCTGGCTCGGCCTCGCCGGGATGGGGAGGGGGGGCCCGACCCCCCCGGCTCGGCCTCGCGCTAACGCGGCAGTGCACTCATTTGACAGGCGCAATGCGGTTATTCTGTTTTCCCCCAACACACGCACCGCGCCACGCACCCACACACCCCTAAAAAAGATAGATGTTCTTTAGTCCATACAAAAAATCTATCAGTACAAGTATGCCACTCGGTGCGGTCCCTATATATCTTACATAGGTATTTATTAAATCCAAAAAAATGCCTAGAAAGAATGACAACAAAGAGAAAGCAAGGGAAACACACTATAAAAAAGATGTTAGTTAAAGTAGAGGACAACATTCAGTACTCAAAAAATGCTTATATTAGGCAAAAAATCATAAAAATTGGAAAGAAAAAAATACTAAGAATCAAAAATATTGACCACCCCAAGGGATAGGCCGGCCCAACGCAGGTGGGTACTAGGACTCAAGCCAACCACGAAACAAGCGGTGAATCCTTTGTAAACCAGACTACGGGGGCCACCCCACCAGGGCCCACAGGTCAGGACAGAGGGCGAGCGCCGTGTATAAGCGCTCAGGTAAGTATTCAGAGGAGTTCGACCAGTGAGCCTCGGCCGCGCTTATAAAGAGGTCTAGAGCCCCCTCGACTAGCGAGGTGGGACTAAATGTATAGAGCACGCCGCATTGCACAACCGCGCGGACGAGCTATCTAGGCCGAAAACAATGACTCCGGGGGATGGCCCAACACAGTAGTTCGCCCCATTACAAAATTCCAGCCGAGCACGCATGACCAAAATAAAAAAAACAAATGCAGATAATTTAAAAAAACTCATAAGAAATCAGTTCAAAACAAATAATTTAGAAAGTTCAAACACATGTTAATTGTAAGAACTAAAAAATTAAAAATATTTTTTTGGAAAATTAAACGTTGAAGATTGTAATAAAAATTTCAGAAACAAAATTATAAAAAGTTTAACTACTAAAATTCATAAGGTTGAAGTAAAATTAGTATTGTGCAGCAAAGATTAAATTCTTTTTATTTTAAAAAATACTAGAACTATCACTATTCAACTGGAAGAAGAAACATTGTGCTCTAAAGTTCATGTAAAAAGTAAGAAAAAATGCTATACAACAAAAAAATGCGATTGGCCATTGACAACCTAAATAGTTTAGTACTATAATTAACAACATGTAAGTTCAGCAAACTCAAAAACCCAAAAGGGTCCTACAAACATCATCAACGTATATTTTTCGTCTACGAGCTATGTACATGAAAATATCCTAGTCAAAAGAAAGGATGCCCATCAGTTCAACTATAATTGTTCCAGTTCAAATATAAAGAATATATAAGAAACAGTTATGGTTGAGAAAAAAAATAGGAAAAGCATTACATAAATTGTTCCAAACCATCTGATAATACCATAGAATTTAATCATCTCACATGCATTGTTTTAAAGAAAAAATACTGCAACATAATCAAACACACAAAAATCTCACAACCAGTGTAATTTGCCACATTTAAACCTACAACACATAAATTATGAACGTGAGAGAGTCATCTTCCCTGGAGAACATAACCATAACCACATCACCATCCTCAAATCCAGACTCTGCCACAAACTCCATCCACCCAGTTGTTAGGTTGATGCAACCATCAAAGTTGATGTCGTACGCAACTTCCATCAACTGATACCCATTTTTGTCTGAAGTCTCCATCTTCAGTATCCTGGAACTAGGAGCAACAATCTTGAACCTGGGTGACATTTTCTGCAAATGGGCATGGGAGTAGAAAACAAAGTGAACACCTGACATAACTGAATTTTTACATAGATCTAGGAACGGTTGCATAACAAACTGAAAAGAAAAAAATCTGAACCAAAACAAAAACACCAAACTAACTAGTCATATGAACTGACTAAACTGAAGAAATATACATATCAATACACCTACAGGAAAAACATCTGACAGAAAATAGATCAAGGATTATACAAAAATGTATAAAATACTATTAAGTAATGAACAAATACACACACAAATCCCTACTGTGAAATTTTGACAAAACCAAATAAAAATTATAGACAAACTATTGAATAAACTAAACTACAGATTCAGTCCATGGGATTCAAAATGACACCTACAAAAAGAAGAAAACAAAATGAATAGAAACACATACCCATGATTACTTCAAGTCCCCAACCGTCAGGCGACAAACATAGGGTGCACGAAACCCATGGTTGCTATACAGCAGACAAGAAAGTTGCCCACGGCGCTGAGTCTCGGTAAGCTCCAAACCAGATTCCTACACACAGCCATCAGCTATGCGCGCCATCTTTGCCTGACGTCCGCATGAACAATCCTCCATGGAAGACACAGGAACAGCAAAGAAAGCAACATAGAGAAGAGGGAGGAACCTAGATCTAATTCTGGAAGAAGAAAGAAAAAGGAGGGCGAGACTGAGCCACACACCACACATAGATGGATAGAATTTATAGCTAGGGAGACTCACAGATTATAAAAATAATAAATAGGAAAGTGGGAAGCCAGCTGGTAGGAAATAGTTATTATAAAAGACATGCAACATTTAACCGCAAATCAGTTCAACTTCAGATAAACCAGCAGTTAAAAGTGCACATAACAAACATATGCAGATAAAACAACACATTCAGAGGTAGACAGTTGAATTCAATTAGTCATTCAAACATCTGCTCCCTCAGAACACAATCTTAAAAACATAATATTCAGTACTTCAGTCATAACGATCAAAGAAACGACGCCATTTCGCCCTGGTGGATGGATGTGGAGCCGTGGCTGCTCTCGCCCTAGCCCAACTGATGATCTGAATATGATTCCTTCCCCTGCCCTTTGGGAAAAGAAGCTCCAGTTTGTTGGAGTTGTAGGTATCCATCACCCCGCGCGCAAGGCGTCTGTTGAACTCTGCCTCCACTCCCTCCTTGGTAGCACATCGTGCCATCTGCCTACACCTACGCCTCCTCCTCCTCCTCTGCTTCGCTACTGCAGCCCTCACATCGACGTCTTCCCCCTCCTCCTCTGTGACCTCTCCCAGCAAAGGATCCATGTCGCTTTTCTTTGGTAGCAGCTGGTGGAATGAAAGTGACAAGGGGCTCGGGCTTTATAGTCAAAGTGCAGAGGTATGGGTAGGCAGCCAGTAGAAAATACTTACTGCGATCTCAGTGAACAGTAATACAACTTTGACACGGAGCAGTCCAACTACACATACAGCAGCAATTCAAACAACACTGAAAACATGCAACTTAATTACACAGTTTGACCAGATTACAAGAAATTGCAGGCTACAGTCAGCTGCCATACACCACCTCCGCCAACGACCAAATAACATGGGAATCCGGGGTAGAAACAACTCAAAGAAGCAAAATTGACAACACAAATCTTTTCATACAATCCTCATATCTCTCCCTGCAACGCCAATACGAAAGTAAAGCAACAGAAAAAGAAGAACACATTTGCATGGCGGACGTGGAAAACGACCAAGAACACCAAAACTTGTAATCAGAAATTACAGATGAAATTAATCTCCAAAAACTCTAACACACCGATAATTCTCACATCCAAAAACAACAAACTGCACGTAAAATTGAGGCCTATGAACACCACGGTAAACACCAACGCCTGAAACACGTCCGCCGCCAAATGCCCACGCCGTCACCTCTGGTGACTTGAGATCGCAAAACACGACCAGGTGAGTGCGCACACGTGAAGAACCCCTTACATGTCTCCTCTGGTGACGAATGCCCCACAACACCGCACCGGAGAATACCCGGAAGCTCCATGTTGCATCCCATGTTTCCGCCCGTCATACACGCAGGAAGATCAGTTCAAGTAGAGTAACATAATAATATTCTGTTACGCGAAACAGAATAGCCCAGATGTATATATAAGGAGTAGAGGAAGAAGTTAGGTCTGTGAGAAAGAGGAGGAGCTAGCATGTCATTGTTGTCTCCTCCTGCACGGAGGAGGCTCGCATGGTGGCTGTCGCGGTGGAAGCCGGACGCGCCTGCACCCAGCCCGCAAACCGGGTGCGGACGTGGAATCTACCTTAGAGACCTTCAATGCCACGTGGATCATGCAATCTGAAGGAACAATTTTGGCCAGTCGACTCTTGTGAGCCGTTGGATGACACATAGACGGTCGGAAGGGCTTGTTCATCCTCTGAAAATGATGTAGTGTTCATCTTCTCTCTTAACCTTCGAGCCGCCAGCCTGCTACAAGCCTTACTGCCTGCCGCTGGCGCCCAACCCTCCCCTGAACCGCCTGCCACCGCCATGCTCCGCCCCACCCCTGCCATCCGTTTAACCCCAGGCATGATCCATTTTTTCGATGAACTGCATTCCACACCCAACACTCATAAGATATCATGGGCACCCTCCCATCCTAATACATATCCTGGGGCAGCTTCTCTGCCATCTTCTTCCTTCGCTCTGGCGAACTTCTTCGTTCACAAATTGACTGACCCAAATTATACTACTAGTACGTATTAAGTACAGTAGGAACACGAAGAAACGAGTAGTAGTACCAATCAGAAGAAGAAGAACAGTAGTAAGACATACTAGTACGTACTGAAGAGTTCAAACAACCAGAAAGAACATACTAACATAGTTCTGCTGGGGGCTCAACACAACACACCCCTGAAATAAAACTAAGCAACTAGTCTGCTTGACACTTCAATAGAACCAGCATGAGCAACGACACTGCCACCTTACTCGGGGTCCTTATCCACGTCCTTGACTTCGTCCTCCCTCTTCCTTTTCCTCTTCACCGACACTTCTCTGCTTGAACCAGACACTGGGCTCTGCTTCTTCATCCAACCCTTGTAGATATTTAAACAAAGGTAGGCATCTGTTGCTGCGTACTGCTACTTCTTGAGCTTGCATTGGTTTTTCCTTTGAGGAGGAAAGGGTGATGCAATAAAGTAGAGATAAGTATTTCCCTCAGTTAAGAACCAAGGTATCAATCCATGCTGGTGCAACAAACCCCAGGTGTGTTGACCGGACTGTACACAGGCTCAAGAGTAAGGTTACAACATCCAAGACCAGACCAAGAAGAAGGGATAGCTCTTTGAGAAATCGAAGGGCAGATCAAGAAGACCAAGTGAAGCTAAAGGAGCAAGATAGCACTAAGGAAAAACCTCCCTTCCAGGGCAGGCAAGCCTGGTGAGGCTGAGGTTTCCCCGGGGACGCTGAAGGCGGACTACCACGCCAAGGCTCCACCGCTCCACCTCACAGCAACGCAAATCATCGATCGGTGCGGTGTCAAGCCCCCAAGTGACTAAGCGGCTATCGTTTGGCACATGGCAACCACTTCCTGTGGAAATCACCCCCAAATGACACCCGTCCAGAGACATGTCACGCAGGCAGGCGAGAAGGTGGATGAATGGCCTAGCAAGGCTTGATGGGCTGCACTACGATGTGACACTAAGCGGTGCATTTAATGCACCTTGTCCTGTCTACAGAGTTAGGTATGGCAGCATTGTGTGCTATCTAATCAGTATGTAATGACTGATTTTCCATTGTGGTGACCCCTTGATCTATAAAAGGAGGGCCGCAACAACCTTAGAAAGGATTCAGACCCTTGTACTCTAGTACGCGCATAGCTGCTCTCACCCCGAAGCAACCTTGCTGGGCTAGAGCACTGCATCTCCACCACAGTCCCCTCATCAATCCACCAAAGCAGGATTAGGGTTTTACGCCTCGCGGCAGCCCGAACCTGGGTAAAACTGCCCGTGTGATCAATGTCGTGCTGCTCTCTGCACCCTTCTCTCTGTGCAATGTGGTCTTCCCCCTTGCCGAACCAGAAGGGGCCGATGGCCCCATAGGTGGACATGTTTTCCCATGACATCTTTGGCGCCTAAGGTAGGGGGAAGCGCTTGCGCGAACTGGAGAGTGTACGCATCACGTCATGTTCATAATTGTATTCTTCATCGACGGATTCATCATCCATGGCGCCCAAGAGGAAGCCCGTTGCTGCAGCTCACCCGTCCACCTCGAAGGTCCCTCTGCACGCGACCGCCAAGGCTGTGGGGGCTACGGGGATGTTGCCGGTGCACGCGCCGTCGTCACCACCTCCCCTGTGGCCGAAACGGGAGCACGAGGCACCGAAGAAGGATAGCGACAACACCATCCGAGCGACCACGTTCAAAGGGTGCGGGTGGAGAGGTTATTCCGTCTCTACGTCTCTGCCTCACCGAACGACCCAGCCGCAGCGACGATGCTCGCTCTGGGGCGAACCGCAACCCTCTGGCTGCCCCCGCCGCGAGTGCGGCCGCTGATACGTCTTGAACGTATCTATAATTTTTGATTGTCCCATGCTATTATATTATCAATCTTGAATGTTATATATGCATTTATATGCTATTTTATATGATTTTTGGGACTAACCTATTAACCTAGAGCCCAGTGCCAGTTTTTGTTTTTCCTTGTTTTGGAAGTTTTACAAAAAAGGAATACCAAACGGAGTCCAATTGACGTGCCAATTTTTGATGATTTTTTATGGACCAAAAGAAGCCCCCGGAGTAAAATAGTTGGGCCAGAAGAGTCCCGAGCCATCCACGAGGGTGGAGGGCGCGCCCTACCCCCTTGGGCACGCCCCCTGCCTCGTGGACGACTCGGAGACCCCCCCTGACATGAGACCGACGCCAAAAATTCCTATAAATACATAAACCCCCGAAAAGAAACCTAGATCGGACGTTCCGCCACGGCAAGCCTATGTAGCCACCAAAAACCAATAGGGACCCTATTCCGGCACCCTGCCGGAGGGGGGAATCATCGCCGGTGGCCATCTTCATCATCTCGGCGCTCTCCATGACGAGGAGGGAGTAGTTCACCCTCGGAGCTGAGGGTATGTACCGGTAGCTATGTGTTTGATCTCTCTCTCTCTCTCTCGTGTTCTTGATATGGCACGATCTTGATATACTGCGAGCTTTGCTATTATAGTTGGATCTTATGATGTTTCTCCCCCTCTATCTGCTTGTGATGAATTGAGTTTTCCCTTTGAAGTTATCTTATCGGATTGAGTCTTTAAGGATTTGAGAACACTTGATGTATGTCTTGCATGTGCTTATCTGTGGTGACAATGGGATATTCATGTGATCCACTTGATGTATGTTTTGGTGATCAACTTACGAGTTCTGTGACCCTGTGAACTTATGCATAGGGGTTGGCACACGTTTTTGTCTTGACTCCCTGGTAGAAACTTTGGGGCACTCTTTGAAGTTCTTTGTGTTGGTTGAATAGATGAATCTGAGATTGTGTGATGCATATCATATAATCATACCCGCGGATACTTGAGGTGACATTGGAGTATCTAGGTGACATTAGGGTTTTGGTTGATTTTTGTCTTAAGGTGTTATTTTACTACGAACTCTAGGGTTGTTTGTGACACTTATAGGAATAGCCCAATCGATTGATCGGAAAGAATAACTTTGAGGTGGTTTCGTACCCTACAATAATCTCTTTGTTTGTTCTCCGCTATTAGTGACATTGGAGTGACTCTTTGTTGCATGTTGAGGGATAGTTATATGATCTGATTATGCTATCCTTGTTGAGAACTTGCACTAGTGAAAGTATGAACCCTAGGCCTTGTTTCAACGCATTGCAATACCGTTTTCGCTCACTTTTATCATTAGTTACCTTGCTGTTTTATAATTTCAGTTTAAAAAACCTATATCTACCATCCATATTGCACTTGTATCACCATCTCTTCACCAAACTAGTGCACCTATACAATTTACCATTGTATTGGGTGTGTTGGGGACACAAGAGACTCTTTGTTATTTGGTTGCAGGGTTGTTTGAGAGAGACCATCTTCATCCGACGCCTCCCATGGATTGATAAACCTTAGGTCATCCACTTGAGGGAAATTTGCTGCTGTCCTACAAACCTCTGCACTTGGAGGCCCAACAACGTCTACAAGAAGAAGGTTGTGTAGTAGACATCAGCCGCAGGGCATGCACCACCCTTGGGACGAGCTGACTGAGCCGATGCGCCAAACGGAGCCACCGATCCCCAAGCACATCCACATCGTCACCACGCCACCCTGACGGCTGGGTCACGGCGACGAGAACACGGCGCTGCCACTACCGACACCGTCAGGAGCCAGGCGACGATATGGTCTACATCGTCATCCATACCGAGCACTGCTTTGGAGGCCATGGCGCGGGCCCAACTCCTGTTGAGATTCCCGCCGGCGTCCGATTAAATGGATGAGTGGAGAGCCACCATTCAGGGCTTAATTGGTTTCGTTGAGGCGGGAGGATCACAGCGAGCGGGCCCATCACGGCCTCCACAGGCAGCGACAATAGCCCGAGCTGTTGGCCATATCCAAGGAGCCACCCCCCATGGTGCAATCTCCTCCACAGCAGCCAGCGCAGGGGCCACAGCCAGAGCCACGCGACCAAGAACACGACGACGTATCGATGGCTTCATCCGACCCTCGAGCGTGTCGAGACCAATGGCGAGTCCTGGAAGACAGGCAGAGGGAAGATGCGCGCGTCACCATCGAACGACGCCGCAAAACCCGCCGCCAGTCTAATAGACGCAATGGCCCCAACGTCGACGAGCCCGCGCCCGGTGAGAGCGGTTACCTTCCTTTCAAGGTTGGGAGCCCCGCCTTCACCCGTGAGCTGCGACAAGTCCGTTGGCCAACTACTCGTACGTTCAAGCCAGAAATGCCAGAGAAGTGCGATGGAAGATTGAACCCGACAGAGTTTTTGAGCATCTACACCATCCCTATTCAAGCTGCCGGGGGAAGAGACGAGAAGGTATTCGCCAACTACTCCCCTTTGGCACTCAATTCCAATGTGAGGTCTTGGCTGATGCACTTGCCTGAGAACTCCATCTCGACCAGGGCTGACCTGTGCCATGAGTTTATTGGTGCCTTCGCGGGCATCCATCAAGAACCTGGGCGGCCCAGCGACTTGCAGCTCCTCCCGCAGAATGAATAAGAAAGTTTGCAAAAGTACATGTAGAGGTCACCAACATGCATAACCGCATAATAAGTTCCAAAATGAATGTATGGTTGCCCAAGACTGAGAATGAGCTATACACTCTGGTAGATAAGTGTCCCCGTGTATAGGAGGGGAGGTGGCTCCCTAATGAAGAGGATGGCATCGACGTTGACTTAGACGACGATGACGATGCCACCAACTAGAAGAAGAACAACAACAAGAAGAGCAACAAGAAGCGCAAGGATAAAGCCATGATGATTGTTGAAGGATCGAGCGCACTGAGTACCGACAAGAAGGCCAAGACCGAGTGAGGGAGTCCTGGATTAGGGGGTCTCCGGACAATGGGGCTATATCCTTTGGCCGGACTGTTGGACTATGAAGATACAAGATTGAAGACTTCGTCTCGTGCCCGAATGGGTCTTTACTTGGCGTAGAAGGCAAGCTGGGCAATACGGATATGTATATCTCCTCCTTTGTAACCGACCTTGTGTAACCCTAGCTCCCTCCGGTGTCTATATAAACCGGAGGGTTTTAGTCCGTAGGACAACATACAATCATACCATAGGCTAGCTTCTAGGGTTTAGCCTCTCAGATCTCGTGGTAGATCAACTCTTGTACTACTCATATTATCAAGAACAATCAAGCAGGACGTAAGGTATTACCTCCATCAAGAGGGCCCGAACCTGGGTAAACATCGTGTCCCCTGCCTCCTATTACCATCCGCCTTAGACGCACAGTTCGGGACCCCCTACCCGAGATCCGCCGGTTTTGACACCGACATTGGTGCTTTCATTGAGAGTTCCACTGTGCCGTCGCCGTAAGGAAGGATGCCTCGTCTCGTTGTTAAAACAACATTACCACCGGGGGAGCCCCAGCTGTCGGCCAAACTCTCCGGCTAGGCAGTTTCATCATGACCGCCCGTTCGGCTGCTGCACCGACGATGACTTCTCGGGTCATCGAAAATAGCCTCCACGTCGGCTCAGAATTTGCCGAGCAGATGGATCCAATGGAGCTCTCTTCCCTAAATGAGCTCTTGGATCGCATAGCCGCCTTGGGAGTCGCTACGGACTAACATCGGAATGGGCTTAAACCCGATCAAAGGGAGATTAACTCTCCACCGGTCACCCATCATATTGCGGTGGTGGAGCAACAATGCGGCAATTCTTCCTCTATCTTGAGGACTAACTATGTTCGGATTCCTGAGCTCTCCGAGCCGGATACCCGTTTGCGGGAGGACATCACCCAAGCCCTGAACCTAGAGTCAGGCAGCGGGGCAGACTTATCGGGCAACATCCCAAAACCCGAACTTCCAAGATTGGAAACTCCTCGGCCCCTGGGTCTCAGATCGGGTAAGGGTTCGGACTCAAATCCACCCACCCACCCAAACATAAACGATCTTTCCCACATCAAGCAAGCGCCCCGGGAAATAGTACATCATTATTGGGCTAGATTCCTCCTTGTGATGAACAAGGTTAAGGACTGTCGCGAGGAAGACGCGGTCTCATTTTTCTGCAATAATTGCACGGACAAGGGAATCCTTAACACCATAAGTTGCCGTGACATATCACGCTTCGCCGACTTGGCATCCATAGTATGAAAGTACTGTGCGATGGAAAGTGCCTGGAAAACCGAAACGAAATTTTGGGATAATCCGTCTCCGAATATACACCCAGTCCGAAGTAAAAGGGTGCACTATCATAAGACACCCGAGTTAGTTACAAAGAAGCAAAAACCCTCTACAGGGCGTGGAACCGTATTCGAAGGATGGCTAAACGGACCCTGCAAAATTCATAGTACAATGGATACCATACCAACACACAGCCTTAGAGCATGTTGGATACTCCGGCAGGTGGCCGAAAGCGGCGAGGATCTTCTCATCCCAGATGCCACAGAGCACCATCCCTGGGATAACAATACGGTATTAACAGTCTTTGAGACCTTCGCATCAAATAATAGGCGCAAGAGAACACTCCACAGCCTTGCCGAAATCTGCCACGTGGCAGCGATAAATCCATGGAGTGATACGGCTATTACCTTCAATGCCAGTGACGAACCTAATTCTGAACAGCCCGAGCACCAGCTGCACTGGTCCTTAGTCCAATTGTGGACAGCTTTCGACTCACCAAAGTACTCATGGACGGCGGCAGTGGATTAAACCTCATCTATGAGGAAACTCTTCAAAAAATGGAAATAGACTGGAACCGCATTAAGCAAAGCAGCACAACCTTCAGAGGAATCATCCCCAGTCGGGAAGCACGCTGTGCTGGGAAAATCACACTAGATGTGGTATTCAGCACGCCGGAGAACTATAGGTCCGAAGAAATTACATTCCAAGTTGCCCCGTTCAGTAGCGGATACCACGCCCTTTTAGGGCGGGAGGCGTTCACGATCTTCCAAGCCATACCCCATTACGAGTACATGAAGCTCAAAATGCCCGGGCCCAATGAAATCATCACTCTCTCTAGTGATCCGGACACAACACTCCACGCCGAAAACAAAACAGCCGCATTGGCCCTCGAGGCATTATCCGAAGCCCTTTCGGCCAAGGAATTAACTGCTCTACGCTCCACAGTGGATAGGGACGACGTGATACTTGACAAGAGATCCAAGTCCACCTATTTTAAACTAGTGGATGAAATAGTCAAATTCCAAGTCCACCCAATGGACCCTACAAAAACAACCTCCATCGGGGCACAGTTAAACCCCACCGTGGACGCCGCACTACGAGAGTTCCTGCATGAGAATTGGGACATATTCGCCTGGCACCCCTCAGACATGCCAGGAGTCCCATGCAGGCTAGCCGAGCACAGCCTTAATATTCTAAAGGGATTCAAGCCGGTCAAGCAGACTCTTCGGCGTTTCTCTGAACCTAAGAGACAAGCTATGGGAGAGGAACTAGCCAAGTTATTGGAGGCCGGATTCATTAGAGAAATAAAACACCCGGATTGGCTAGCAAACCTGGTGATGGTACCAAAGAAGGACAAATCCTGGCGCCTATGTGTCGCTTTCAAGGACCTCAACAAGGCTAGCCCAAAGGATCCCTTCCCCCTCCCCCACATCGATCAAATTATCGATGCTACCGTAGGACACGATTCATTGTGTTTCCTTGTCGCATACTCCGGCTACCACCAAATCAAGATGGCGGAGTCCGACCAAGCCGCAACATCATTTATCACACCATACGGCCCCTTCTGTTTCAACACAATGCCTTTTGGGCTCAAAAACGCCGGCGCAACATTTCAGCGCATGATTCAGACATGTCTGGAGAAACAGATCGGCAAAACAATAGAGGCATACGTAGATGATGTGGTCGTCAAAACCAAACACGTCGACTCTCTAATAGACGACTTGAGGCTCACATTCGACAACCTCCGAACATACGACATTAAGCTCAATCCGGAAAAATGCATTTTCGGTGTACCAGCCGTAAAGCTCCTGGGTTTCATTGTATCCAGTAGAGGAATTGAAGAAAATCCAGCCAAAATCCGAGCTCTATCACAGTTGGCTATCCCAACGGACCTCAAACAAATCCAGAAATTAACCGGGTGTGTGGAGGCTCTAAGACACTTTATCTCCCGCTTAGGAGAAAAGGCATTACCCCTTTATCGCCTCCTTCGGTGCACCGAACACTTCGAGTGGACGGACGCTGCCACAGCTGTATTGGAAGAAATAAAATCCATACTGGAAACCAACCCAATCTTGGCCGCGCCAAACATCGGCGAACCAATGTTGTTGTACATTGCGGCAACTCATCAGGTTGTAAGCGCAGTGCTCGTCGTCGAACGAGAAACGGACGGACATAAATTACCCCTTCAAAAGCCGGTATATTATGTATCCATTGTCCTCACTCCATGCAAATCACGATACCCACATTATCAAAAGATAGCTTATGCGGTATTCATGGCATCCCGGAAGCTGCAACACTACTTTCAAGAGTGTTCGATTACAGTAGCCTCGGAAGTGCCACTTAATGATATTATAAACAACCGTGATGCCACGGGCCGGATTGCCAAATGGGCCATTGAGCTCCTCCCGTTCGACATAACATACAAACCCCGACAAGCCATTAAATCGCAAGTATTGGCCGACTTTGTCGCCGAATGGACGGAAGCCGAACTCCCTAAAGAGTACAACGCATACTCCAATTGGATCATGCACTTCGACGGCTCCAAAATGCTGGCTGGTCTGGGGGCTGGCATCGTCCTGACATCCCCAACCGGAGATACAGTTCAATACGTACTGCAGATACTGTATACAGACAACAACAACGCAGCCGAATACGAAGCCCTGTTACATGGTCTTCGGATGGCAGTTTCTATGGGCATTCAATGACTGGAGGTGCGTGGGCATTCGAGCCTCGCAATATCCCGAATAAATGGAGACTTCGATGCCAAGGATATGAAGATGGCGGCCTATCGAAACGCCGTCCTAAAGATGTCAGCTCGGTTCGAGGGGCTCGAATTTCACCATGTGGCTCGGGAAAACAATCAGGCGGCGGATATCCTCGCCCGCATCAGCGCAAAACGCGATGCGGTCCCATCCAACATCTTTTTGGAGAGGCTGTTTAAGCCATCCGTGGTATGGGAAGGGGACACCGGTAACAATAGTCTGGACCCGGCCAAAATACCCGATACCGAACACTCTGACATAATCGGAGGCTCTGCCACCAAAATAACACCTTTAGCCCACGTAATAATGGCCATCATCGCCCCGTGGACAGAACCATTCCTGGCCTACCTAACTAGGCAGGAACTTCCCGAGGACCAAAATGAGGCACGCTACATAGTGCGGTGATCTAAAGCCTACAGGGTCCACGAGGGAGAGCTATATAAAAAAAGCACTACCAGAGTCCTTTAAAGGTGCATCTCCGAAGAGGAAGGGCGGAAGGTTTTGGCAGAAATTCACGCCGGACTCGGCGGCCACCACGCCGCAGCCCGGTCCCTTGTAAGCAAGGCCTTCCGTACAGGTTTTTATTGGCCGACGGCCCGGGCAGACGCACAGGACTTGGTCCAACACTGTGTCGGTTGCCAGCTTTTTGCAAACCAAAGCCACATGCCACCCACCACCCTCCAAACAATCCCCATTACCTGGCCCTTCGCGGTCTGGGGGCTTGACATGGTTGGACCCCTTAAAGGGGGAACCCATAAGAAAAAATACTTACTGGTCATGGTGGATAAATTCACCAAATGGATAGAAGCCAAACCTGTTATAACGGCCGAATCCGGACCGGTGATAGACTTCACATCTGGGGTTGTACACCATTATGGCGTCCCCCACAGCATCATCACTGACAATGGCACGAACTTAACGGCCGACGAGGTAAAACTCTGGTGCAGCAACATGGGCATCAAGCTCGCTTATGCTTCTATCTATCACCCACAAACCAACGGCCAAGTTGAGCGAGCAAATGGTCTTATCATGAGCGGCATCAAACCTAGATTAGTGCGGTCCTTAAAGGAGTCTAACATGCACTGGGTAGAGGAGCTCGACTCCGTACTTTGGGGGCTCCGGACCACGCTGAATTGTACTACCGGATACACACCCTTCTTTATGGTGTACGGCGCAGAGGCGATTCTGCCCTGCGACATAATTCATGACTCACCTAGAGTGCGCATGTATGAAGAAAGAGAGGCCGAGCTCGATCGGCAGGACGGTCTTGACACCCTGGAGGAGGAGCGCGACGTGGGAAAAGCCCGTTCCGCATTCTATAAGCAATGGGATCGCAGATACCAAAGCAGAGAAGTACGGTCCAAAACTTATAACGTTGGCGAGTTTGTTCTACGCCTGCCGGAGAAGAAAAATACCAAGCTCGAGCCCAAATGGGAAGGTTCCTTCATTATAGACCAAGTTCTGACCGGTGGAGCGTACCGTCTGCGGGATGCATCGAATAATCGACTTGAGCCGAACCCATGGAACGCAGCCAGGCTCCGAAGATTCTACACCTTGTGCCGGACTCTATGTTCGTCTCCTTCCTCTGTCCATTTTTTGCATATACATTATCTGTCTTTTTTCTCTTTCTTTCTTTTATTCTTTCTCAAGTCCTTGAAGGGCCAACTTGTGCCTTGCTTGCACACTATTGGCGCGCTAACCGCGCTCATTATACCTGGGGGCTTCTTACACACAAGCTTAATTATTTATCTAGGCTTCATGCCCCGCACATGGGTTATTCTTCCACATGTACCTTTTCTTCGCCATTATATGCATCGATATGACTTAAGTTTTGGGGAAGATGGGTTGCCTGGCTCTTGTATTTATGCCCTACGTTCCTGTTAATTCGGGTAGGGCATAAGGGGAGCACCTCTGCGATTGTTACTGTCGGGTCAGCCGGATGTGTACCTCAGACTGGGTGAAGCCGAAAGCTAGTGTTCTTAAGGGAATATTCGGTCGGTGAACAAAAGATGATTTTCATTTGTTTTCCATATGTGCCCCCAGATGTTTTTGCCTGCGTCTCCTCTCGCAGTCCGGACATGCACTTTAGGGCATGCGTACCCAGGGAAAGGAACCCTTAACGGAACTATTCTCCCTGGAAGATGTTTCTTACTACCCATGTAATATAACATAACTAGTTGGGTACTTGTCTGTTCAAGCACTAATGACCCCTACGCCTGGTTTCCATGCATACCCCGGTTCTTATATAACTGAGCGGGTATTCGGATACACTCCGGACTATCGGGTCCCGAGGTTGAAGTGAAAAGGTCCGCCATGACAAATGATTTACAATCCGGCTAGAAGGCATTATACATGTAACTTTAATTACATAGTCATGTAGCCTAACTAAATTCCTCTTCTATACCATCCAACAGGCTGTCTAGCCTACAATCATGTTGGGAATACTTTACGGATAATTCTACTTGCCGATACACTAAGCTAACGGGGATCTCTTTCCCATCGGGCCCCACAGGTCCGACCTCGGCCATGTGGTTTGGGTCAGCCTTGGTATACCGCGTCTTCACCATGGCCTAGGCTTCCCTGGCACCTTGACGGCAGGCTGATATCTTCCATAATCGGAATCGCCGCTGTGCTCCCTTGAGCTTCTCCGCAAGCTCTCCAATGTCTGATGGCAGGGAGACGGAAGGCCACAAGGCCTGGGCAATACCTTGCATCACCTGCCGAACTTGTTCGTGCAGTTGTGAGAGCTCAGGTAGAAGATCACCCGTAGACCCGGGCATCTCCTCCACGGGACGACCCGTCAGCATACCTGCAGACATAACTCTGTTAGCCGGCTTCTCCGCCGCACCCTTTTAAGGGTTTGTTCAAGCACTTACTGAAAATGCCGCGTCGAAGCCGCTTATTCTCCTTCTCGGAGTCCGCAAGCTGAGCTCGAACATCTTTCAGTTCCACGCTCAGCTTGGTATTGGCATCTTGGAGATTGTTTTTCTCCCGCCTGACCATAGTCAGCACGCGTTCGCCAGCCTTTAGCTGTCGTACGACATGCTGGTCCTCCAGATTCTCTCCGGAGTCATCTGCAATATCTATTGTTAGATCTGCAGCCATGCTGCACGCTATATGGTACCTATCATTCTTTGAAACAAATGTTACCAGCTGGGGACTTTTCAGATTCCTTCAATGCGGCAACGGCGGCCCGAAGTTGGGTCTTGCATTCCTCCAGCTCCTGTGACAGTCGAGTATTCTTCTCTGTAAGAACCTGCACAATAGATGATCCTTAAATCAGTTGTGACAACTGTTTCAAGTCTCAGGGGCTACTGATACATATAATCGTCAGATTTGCTTACCCGTACATCCCTTACATACTAGTCCGTGGCTTTGGCTAGACCATTTTGAGCAGCACAGAGGTACGCGTCTCCAGAATTGAAGGCATCAAATTCCTCTGGTGAGAAGCAAGCGTCACGGACGGCCCGGCGACGCCTATGATTCATGGCGCTCTCCACTTCTGAATTTGTAGTGGAAAGTCTATCCGCATCCTCTGTAGGAGGAGTATCCGGCGTCCGCCCCATGTCGTCTTCCGCCTCTATGTCCGGCCCTAGAGCCCGACTGGTGGAAGCATGATCGGCAGCCTCTCCGGACATATTCCGGTGAGCGTTTTTTCTATTAAAGAAACATGGACGTCATTACATTTTGAGAAAGACGACAACCATGGAGCGGGATTTTTTTTTCATACCTCTGCGCCGGCGTCTCTGTCCTGACCGCCTTCCTTTTTGGCCTACTCGGCCTCGGTGCCTCTTGTTGGCGAGTTGCTGCGGATTCGGCACGGCGTCCCGAATGCCTTCCCTGTAAAGCACCATATGTATATGGTAGGTGAAGAGTCTAAAAGGGGATCCTAGTTTTTGGAGTTGGGATTTTGGTTTTTCTTACGTGCGACGCAGGGAGCAGTCCGGGATAGTCGGCCGTAATGGCCACCATGGCGTCATCACAGCTCAATTTATAGAACTACCTGTCTATCAGCTCCACGAATATGTCCGGATCTTCTTCAAGTCTGGGACCTAGGGCCCGGTCAGGGTCCTCTGGTTGTGGAGATGGGCTGTTGACCTCCCTTATGGCTCTTTGTAGTTCCTGCCGTAAAATGACAAGGTGAGTACCTACGACAAAGAATGCGGGAAGAATGGGAGTAAGGAGATATAACTCACCCATCTTGGAGGGTTGTACATGGAGAACCCATCCCATTGCTTGATGCGGATGAACTCCACTTCCTCTCCCTTGAACAACTCGGACAGAATTTTTGCTAAAGCAGCAGCGGTGTCCAGACCCTTACGCCCGTAACGGGTGGCATCATCTTCCCCATTAAAACACCACAGGCGGTGCCCTCGATATTGAAGTGGCTGCACTCCCCACAGTATGCATATTGACATAACCTCAATTACCGTCAATCCTGATTGAGCCAGCGCTTTAATCCGGTTCATCAGGTAAAGGACTTCTCTGTTGTCTTCCTCCTAGGGGCTCCGTGGGCGCCAGCTTCGGCGTTTCTTCAGAGGAACATTGTTGAACTCAGGAAGACCCCGCCGAACAGGGTCCGGAAGGGGGATGTCCTCCATATAAAACCATTCCGAAGGCCAGTCTTCGGACGTCTTCTTCGGAGTACCGGACAGGTATCCGGTTTCGGTGATGCGCCATATTTCAGCTCCGCCCACTTGATAAAGTGACCCCTTCTGTGTGTGGGGGACGAGCCAAAATAACCTTTTCCACAGCTCGAAATGAGCCTCGCATCCCAGGAATAACTAGCAAAGGGCAACGTAGCCGGCGATGTGTAATATGGAAGTAGGGGTGAAATTATGCATTTGGAGGCCGTAAAACTCCAGGAGCCCGTGGAGAAACAGATGAATTGGAAATCTGAGTCCCCTTAATAAGTAAGGAACAATGCACACCGGCTCCCCCATAGAGGGGATGGGGAAGCTCTCCGCTTGCTCCCCGCCATTGTAGGTGCCGAGCCCGGCTCGTACGGGAACCATATACGCTGGAGGGAGAAATCCCTGAGTCTGCAGTTCGACTAATCAACTGTGTGACACCGAACACCTCTCCCAATCACCGGGCTTAGGGCTACGGGGGCGAGAGGAGGAGCTGCAGTGGTCGGCCATGTTGGAGTGGATTTTTCCGAAGCACGCTCCGATGGATTCTCGCTGTGGGAGGATGGTATGGATTGGATCTAAGAATCCACATCCCTTTAATAGACAATTTATTTATCTAGCTAGGGGGCAAATGGAAAAATGCCCTGGCTCCTCGTATTCATTCGACGCAGGGAAGATAGCCCTCATTGGGCGCAGAAGCCAAGAAGTCCAACATTTATGGGGTCGGACACTACTTAATGAACATTCAAAATTTAGAGAAGAACCCGCCTTGCAATACCGAAGAAAATATTGCGTGCCAGACTTGACGTCATTGAAGCCTGGTTCGGGGGCTACTGAGGGAGTCCTGGATTAGGGGGTCTCTGGACAGCCGGACTATATCCTTTGGCCGGACTGTTGGACTATGAAGATACAAGATTGAAGACTTCGTCTCGTGTCCGGATGGGACTTTACTTGGCGTAGAAGGCAAGCTGGGCAATACGGATATGTATATCTCCTCCTTTGTAACCGACCTTGTGTAACCCTAGCTCCCTCCGGTGTCTATATAAACCCGAGGGTTTTAGTCCGTAGGACAACACACAATCATACCATAGGCTGGCTTCTAGGGCTTAGCCTCTCTGATCTTGTGGTAGATCAACTCTTGTACTACTCATATTATCAAGAACAATCAAGATGACGTAGGGTATTACCTCCATCAAGAGGGCCCGAACCTAGGTAAACATCATGTCCCCTGCCTCCTGTTACCATCTGCCTTAGACACACAGTTTGGGACCCCCTACCCGAGATCCGCCGGTTTTGACACCGACACCGAGGCCCCCGCAAGGAAGCTGCCGCATGCACTGGTTGCTAGGAAGCTGTTGCTGCCGAGAAGGCTGGGAAGGGTGATGGGCCGTACTGCAAGATCCATCGGACCAAAGGCCATGATCTCTAGGAGTGTCATCGGTTGAGAAACTCATCAAGAAGCAGAGATCTGAGTACGAGAAGCGTGATAAGGAGAAAGACAAAGATGGCGCTGGCAGAAAGGGCCGAGGAGGCAGAGCAAGTCGCCCCGGCAAAACTCCTCAGTACCAAGGGATACCCGCTAGAGGCCGTGAGAAGAAGGATTGTGATGACGAGAGTGGTGAAGGAGAAGAAGAGGAAAGCAGGGAGACGGAGTTCCAGAAAGCCACTAACGCCCTATGCATTGACAGGGGTGCATCTTTGCACTCCTCTCACTACCAACTTAAATAGTGGGTGCGTGAAGTCAATGTCATTGAGCCAGTGGCAGGTTCTTGGAAGGCACTCAAGTGGTCCCGCACGCCCATCATCTTTGATGAAGAGGATCACCCCGACCGCACCACCATGGTAGGGTGTTGCCATTGTTGGTCTCACCAACAATCCGCAACCTCAAAGTCATGAAGATGTTGGTTGACGGTGGGGCCGGGTTGAATCTGATTTCTCCAAAGGTCATCAGCAAACTCGAGATAGCAGATGAAGAACTCAAGGTTACTAGTACGTTCCTAGGGATCAACCCCGGCAGGGGTCATCCTAAGGGGAAGATCACACTGCCCATAACGTTCGGTGGGGGGTGGAGTTTAACTACCGGACAGAGAAGATCATGTTTGATGTGGTTGACCTCCCCCGTACCATAAAATGGAATCGTTGGTCCCCTAGCCCTAGCCAAATTCATGGCGGCATCCCACTATGCCTACAACACTCTGAAGATGTCGGGGCCGATGGGCGCCATTTCCATTCCATCGGACAAGAAAGACGCAATCATATATATGGACAAGATGTACCGGGAAAGCAGTCGTTGCAGAGGCCGCGGAAGCTACTGTTCCCGCCAAGGAAAGCAAGAAAAATAAGAAAGCTAACAAGGACGCCAACAAGGAATCCGGGAAGCGCACCTCTTCAGAGTGCGCTGCGCCTGTTGATGACTTGCTGGAGAGTTGAAATAGCAAGAGGTCCAAGGGTGCTGCACCCGCTATAAAGAAGGTCCCGGCAGGGCTGGTTGGTGCTGATGGTACATTTACTATCAGTGCCACCCTAGACGACAAATAGGAAAGTGCGCTCATTGCCTTCCTGCGGGCAAATGTCGATGTGTTTCATGGCAACCATCTGACATCCCCGGTGTTCCCAGGGAGGCAATCGAGCAACACCTTGCCGTCTGCCCACATGCCTGACCTGTCAAGTAGTCCGGAAGCAAGCTTTGCTGCAGCAGTAGTTCATTGCTAAAGAGATGAAGAAACTTTAGGTAGCTGGCTTGGTAAGAGGAGTATTGCATCCAACGTGGTTAGTGAATCCAGTGGTGGTGCGCAAGGCGAATGGGAAATGGAGGCTTTGCATAGATTTCACAGACCTAAATAAGGCATGCCCGAAAGACCCGTTCCCTTTGCCGCACATCAACCAGATTATGGATTCCACCTCCGGGTGCGACATGCTTTCCTTTCTGGATGCCTACTCCGGGTACCACCAGATCTTCATATCCAAGGATGACAAAGAGGAGACCGCGTTGATAACCCCATGTGGCACGTACTGTTTTGTATGGATGTCCTTCGTGTTGAAGAGCGTCGGATCCACTTTTGCAAGAGCCGTACAGATTGGCTTTGAGTCCCAGCTGCACAGAAATATTGAAGCCTATATGGATGATATAGTGGCAAAACCAAGGACACAATGACTCTCATTTAGGATTTGGAAGAGACCTTTGCGAATCTGCGCAGGATCAACTTGAAGATGAACCCAGAGAAGAGTGTGTTTGGCATTCCTTCCGGCAAGCTACTTGGCTTCTTCGTATCCCATCGAGGGATAGAGGCCAACCCCGATAAGATTAAGGCTATCGAGAAGATTCAAGCACCCAAGATAGTTAAAGCATGAGGCATTTGACTGGATGTGTTGCCGCACTGAGTAGGTTCATTTCCAAGTTTGTTGAGCGCGGTCTGTCATTCTTCAAAATCTTGAAGAAGGCGGAACCCATGGAGTGGACCCCGGAAGCAGATGTTGCGCTAATAGATTTGAAGACCCATCTTTCCTCTGTGCCCACTTTGGTCGCTCCCAAACCATGAGAGCCGTTGCTACTATACTTAGCGGCAACCAATCATGTGGTTAGTGCGGCGCTGGTGGCGCAGTGGGAAGTGGATGAAGCGGCAGCTGCAACCACCGTCCCCTCCGGAGAGGAAAGCGAACCCATCCCGGCAAGGTCAGAGTCGGTTCAAGACAAGGAAGGGCAGGGTAGCAGAGACAGTTCCAAGATCACGACAAGGAAGATGGTGGTGCAGCGCGCAGTGTACTTTGTCAGCTCCCTGTTGCAGGGGGCTAGGTCGAGGTACTATAGCGTGCAAAAGTTGATTTTTTGCCTTGTCATGGCCTCAAGGAAACTGCGCCACTACTTCCAAGCCCACGAGATCATGGTTGCCACCCGCTTCCCTTTGCAACACACACTTAGAAACCCCGAGGCCACTGGCAGAATAGTCGAATGGGCCTTGGAGTTATCCAACTTTGGTTTGAAGTTTGAGAGCACTTTAACTATTTAGAGTACCCCTGATGAAGAAGTACTGGAGACAGTTATCCCCGGCAAGGAAGCGCCCCAAGAATGGATTATGTACTTTGATGGCTCCTTATCCCTACAAGGTGCAGGAGCTGGCATGATTTTCGTTGCTCCGACTAGGGAGCACCTTAAGTACGTCATTCAAATGCATTTCCTCCTGGGAGAAGGCTACCAACAATACTGCAGAGTATGAAAGGCTCCTTGCCGGGCTTAGGATTGCAACAGAACTGAGAATCAAGAAGCTGATCATCCATGGAGATTTGCAACTTGTGGTGAGGCAAGTAAACAAGGATTACCAAAGCCCATTAATGGAGGCATATGTTGGGGAAGTGTGAAAGTTGGAGGAGCGCTTTGACGGATTTCAAATAGAGCACGTGCCACATGCGATAAATAGCATTGCTGATCATTTGCCAAAGTGCGCTATGCAAAAACTCCTCGTAGAACCAGGGACTTTTGTTCTCCATCCGACTCAGCCCTCTGTGCCCCCGGCAAACAACAATGGCCAGAAAGAGGAGGAAATTGGACTCCAGCAAGCCTCTCCCATCAGAGCTTCCCAAAGCCCCTTGCAGAGAGCTTGGCGGGAACATCTCCCCATTGATCGATGAGCTGCACCCTCCTTCCAAACTACCAACCTCTGCGGTTTAGGCGTGCGCTCCCATGAATGAGGAGGTGCTGCTGGTCCTCGTTGTCGAGCCTCAGGCTCCAACTTGGGCATGGCACATTATCCGTTTCCTCCAAAGAGAACTTCCTGAAGAGCAAGATGAAGCTGAATGAGTAGCCCGGAGGGCCAGTATGTATCTGTTCGTTGATGACACACTATACAAAAGAAGGCCCAACGATGTGAAATTGAAGTGCATTTGCCTGGAAGAAGGAAAGGAACTGCTCGCAGAGATACACATGGGTATGTGCGGCTCCCACATCGAATCAAGGGCCTTTGTTGGGAAAGCTTTCTGGCAAGGTTTCTACTGGCTCCCACCCCTGTAGGACGCAATTGAGCAAGTCACCATTTGTGAAGCCTACCAGTTCCACTCCAAGCATATCCATCAGACTGCTCAAGCTCTCCAAACAATCCCTTTGTCTTGGCCATTTTCGGTCTGGGGCTAGACATTTTGGGTCCCTTCCCCGTGCTACTGGGGGCTTTGAATTCTTGTTCATTGCAATCGACAAGTTTGCAAAGTCCCCGGAAGTGGATCCTGTGAGGAAGGTGACTGCACAGTCAGCTATCAAGTTCTTGAAAGGATTGGTATGATGCTTCGGGGTCCCTGGCCAAATCATCACCGACAATGGCACCCAATTCACAAGCTGCGCCTTCATGCAATACGTTCATGCCCTCGGAGACAAGATCTCATTTGCCTCTGTTGCACATCCAAGGAGCAACAGACAAGCTGAGAGCGCGAACGCTGAAGTGCTGCGTGGGATCAAGACAAGAACATTCGATAAGCTCCAGAAGTGTGGCAGGCCATGGATCAATGAGCTGTCGGTCGTTCTTTGTTCCCTCCATACGACAGCAAATCGAGCTACCGGGCAGACTCCCTTCTCCCTAGACTATGGGGCAGAAGCAGTTATCCCCATGGAACTCATATACGGATCACCTTGAGTACTTACCTATGATGAAGTAGCGCAAGAACATCACCGGCGTGACGACGCTGTGCTACTTGAGGAGAACCATCTCTGGGCTACTGCGCGTGCTACACGCTACCAGCAAGCCCTGCGTCGCTATCACAGTCGCAGGGTTCATGCCCGGAGTTGTGAGGAAGGCGACCTTGTCCTTAGGAGCGTTCAGTCCGCCAAGGGTACAAACAAGTTGACGCCGAAGTGGGAAGGCCCTTACCAGGTAGTACGAGTCACCATACCCGGTGTAGTTTGTCTGGAGACTGGAGATGGCATTCAGTTGCAAAACTCATGGAGCATTTAGCATCTTCGTAAGTTCTACCCGTAAGGTGCGGCTGTCAGGCTATGCTCAGCAGTCACCCTTTTGTACAAGCTTTGTCGAAGTTTCATGTAACCCTTTGTACAAAGCTAGGTGCAGACTCTGAGCAACATAGAAATAAACAAAGCACTGGGGGCCCCAAACAAGATTGCATGCATGCATAAGCATATCATGAGCATAGCATGATCATGTGGATAAGATCGCATGTATCTCTGTTTTCATCTGCACTAAGCTGCAGGTTCTTACCGCGGACTCGGTCCCTAAGAAAAGAGAAGCCTACATAGCGATCCTCGGCAAGCCAAACAGATAATTTCTCTCTCTTATCGATACGTGTTCTGTGAAGAGAAACTTGTGCATATGAAAACCTCGCCACCTTCGAAACATAGGTTCTCCCATCCTTTGACTCGAACGTTGCTTCGGCCAAGATGGTCGTAGTGGCCTTTGACGAAAAAGGTTTGGTGGGGGCTGGTCCCTTGTTGTGTTTTTTTGCCCGGAAGGCCTAGCCCAGCGGCAACAAACTGAGGGTACCGGTAGGATAGCCTGCCAGGAAAACTTGTTTACTTGAATGTATAGAGGCATTTCACCTCTGCATGGATATGATACATGCACAAGTACCCGACAAAGCTTTTTTTCATTAATATGCTGATAAGCAAGTATAGATCTTACAAAACACAAACATGGGTAAAGAAGATTACATAATTTAGACTACAGTTTGGCCGATCCTAGATGTTTTAGACTGAAAAAAGATAATTGCCCCGTGATGCCTTTGCTCCTTCCCACTCATCCTCGAAACCGCAGGGGGAGACGCAGAAGACGGATGTAAGGCCTAGCTGGGATTTTGCGCCTCCCTAGGATCAGGAGGGCGCCATTCCTGGGCTGGAGGAAGAAACCGGAGGGCAGGTGCAGATGCTGGCATTGCCGAGGCCCAGCCGGTGGTGATGGTGCTGCTGGCAATCTCGCCACGTCGGAGCGATCATCCTTGCTCTTGACGTGTGGTGGGTTGCCGCCGCCCTTGATACGTCTCCAACGTATCTACTTTTTCTCATGCTTTTCCTCTTGTTTTGGACTCTAATTTGCATGATTTGAATGAAACTAACCCCGGACTGATGTTGTTTTCAGCAGAACTACCATGGTGTTGTGTTTGTGTAGAATAGAAGTTCTCGGAATGGAACGAAACATTTTGAGGATTTTTTAGTCCAATAATAAGAACTTATGGAGACAAGACCCATCGGAGAGGGGCCCCTAGGTGGGCACAACCCACCAGGGCGCGCCCCTCTCCTGGTGCGCCCAAGTGGGTTGTACCCACCTGGTGTTCCCGCTGATGACCCCCTGATACTATAAATTCACATTATTCCAGAAAAAAAATCAGGGAGAAAGAATTATCGCAATCTATGAGATGGAGCCGCCGCCAAGCCTTGTTCTTCCTCGGGAGGGCAGATCTGGAGTCTGTTTGGGGCTCCGGAGAGGGGGATCTTGGATCTTCGTCATTACCAACCTATCTCCATTGCCAATCCCAAGATGCTCCCCACCGGGAGTGAGTAATTCCTTTGTAGGCTCGCTGGTCGGTGAGGAGTTGGATGAGATTCATCATGTAATCGAGTTTAGTTTTGTTAGGGCCTGATCCCTAGTATCTACTATGTTCTTAGATTGATGTTGCTATGACTTTGCCATGCTTAATTCTTGTCACTTTGGGTCCGGGTGCCATGATTTCATATCTGAACCGTTTATGAATTCATCATTATATCCATGTTTTAGATCCGATCTTGCAAGTTATATTCACCTACTACGGTTATGATCCGGCAACCCCGAAGTGACAACAACCGGGCCAACTCCCGGTGATGACCATAGTTTGAGGGGTTCATGTATTCACTATGTGTTAATGCTTTGTTCCGGTTCTCTATTAAAAGGAGGCTTTAATAGCCCTTAGTTTCTAATATGGACCCCGCTGCCACAGGAGGGTGGGACAAAAGATGTCATGCAAGTTCTTTTAATAAAGCATGTTTGACTATTTACGGAATACATGCCTACATTATATCGATGAACTAGAGCTAGTGTGGTACCGCCCTAGGTTATGACCGTCACATGATGAATATCATCCAACAAGTCACTGATGCAATGCCTACAAATTTATCCTTATTGATATTGTTGCGTTACTACTGCTATCATCATTGTTACACTTGCTATAAATTACTGCTATCACTGTTACTATTACCGTTGCTGCTGTCACCACTATCAAAACTATCATATTACTGTGCTACTGATAATATTGCTGCAGATAATTAACTCCAGGTGTGGTTGCATTGACAACTCAGCTGCTAATACCTTCAAATATTCTTTGGCTCCCCTTGTGTCGAATCTATAAATTTGGGTTGAATACTCTAGCCTCGAAAACTGTTGTGATCCCCTACACTTGTGGGTTATCAAGACCTTTTTCTGGCGCCGTTGCCGGGGATCATAGCTATATTTGTTGAGTAACTTGGGATTATTATCATATTATCACTATGAAGAATCTGAAGGATCCAAATACTAAGATATTTCCCTCAAGGACGAGGGGAGGTAAGGAACTGCCATCCAGTTCTGCTTTAGATTCACCTTCTGTTATGAGTAAACTTGCAACAACTTCACATGCTATCAATTTTGATATGTCACAAGTTATTGATGATGCTACTTCTACTATGAATGATGCTTATGATGGTGCTACTACATTGCTTGATAATGATGATGTGCCACTTGGTGAATTTCTTGATAAACAAATTGCTAGAGTTATACAACATGATGTTGTTGAATCTGATGATGAGCTTCAAAATGAAACTCCTGAAACACCTGCTAGAACTAGCCTTGCTAGATATGAATTGCCTAAGGTACCGGACGGTTATTAATGTAGGGTAGAACCCTAATCGGCCGATCTTTCACAAAAGGAGCGGATTCCACGATGAACACAAAGAACACGAGGAGGGAAACGAGGGAAAACACAAGGGGAAACACAAGAGGAAACACTAAACCAACACGAATAAGTCACACATGTGCTAGATCCTCGAGTACATAAGGAAAGATACACTATCCACGGACAACTAAGGACGATACAAGGGTAGCCGGTCTTCTCCGTGAGGAGGTCTTGAGTTCTTCCCTAAAAGGGGTCTTGAATCCGCTTGGCAGATCTTCTCCGGTGGAGGCTCGAATGTCCGAGGAGAAGGTAACCAAGTGGATGAGCATAGCTCTCACACGAAATATGAGCTAATCCTTTGCTAACCCTAAAACATAGGTGGAAGGGGAGTATATATAGTCTAAGGGGCGAGGGGGTACATGGGCCTCGGCCCAGATGCATTGCACGCAGGCAGGGAAGGCCGGACGTCCGGGCGACGGGTCGGATGTCTGGGGCTTCACGGAGAGCCGGATGTCCGGGCTGGCAGGCCGGATGTCCGGGCTGGAGGAGCTGACTTTGTTGCTCTCTGTTTGGAGGTAGTCAGATTTCTAGGGGCGAGGCCGGATGTCCAGGAATTGGCGAGGCGCCGGATGTCCGGGGTCGACGCCGGATGCCCGGGGCCTGTAGCACTTGGCGGTTGGGCAGCTGTTGCTGTAGTGGTCGTCTCCAGCGGCTGGATGTCCGGACCTGGGGCCGGATGTGCGGGTCCTGGAGCTTGCTGTCTTCTCCTTTCGGCGTTTCTCTTCATCCATGGACTTGGCGGTTTGTCCGACTTCACGTGCATCTTCGAGAGGGTCCTCTTGATACCTAATCATGCATAACATTCCGGACTTAGGTAGTAGCCATCCCTCGAGAGGATCAAATGGGATATCACTAAGGAAAGAAGTCACCTCGTTCTCGTGTCATGGGGATGATCGTAGGATACTCCGCATCATCTCCCCTCCCTTGGGAAAGATCCGACCTCGGATCATGATCCTCATCACCATGGAAACGATTGTTGTGGACAGACTTGTAGTTGAACGGAGTTGAAGACATTGCGCAAGCCAAGTACTCCAAGGTGTCGCCGGAGTGGTATACATGCAAGAAAAGCAAACACAAATGACACTCGAAAATACAATGGTTAGCGCACATAAAGTGTCCATCAAGGAAGTATGAGTCCGTGCGGCAAGAATGTTCGTGACAAAACACATGAAGGTTAGCAAGATGATATGGAATGATATGTAAAGCATTCATGTGAGCAAAATCATTCATTGTGCACAAATTGTATTGTGAATATGATCAATGCAACCACGGTTGAAAATGATGTCATAGAGAGACGGTTTATCAATAGCATGAATATGGCAATGGATGCTCAATATGAGTATGTGATCATGCAATTGATGATGGGAAATATGATCATGATGTATATATATGCCATCAAGGTATATCACAACAAATTTGCTAAGGAGATGCACAAGCTCATATACCATGGATGACATGGGAATACAAGATGCAACCAGGCAATCATAATGTGAGTCAATCCATGCATAAGATGCAAATTTGTCATGTGTGTGAGATGTCCAATGAGCATGACATGTGTCAGCACAATCAACAAATATGTAGGTGTTGGTGTACCAATGATCAATGCCGTCGCATGTGTGGAGGTTCGAAGGTGCTTCCAATAAGTCCGAGCGCTCCTCAATGTGAAGTTCCATAGAGCCAATCTCAATGTTGCTCCTCCATTCGCGAGATGTATCATTTAGACAACAATAAGGAAACAACAATGAAAGAGTGACCCGTCCAATATGCATATTCGAGGATGGCTCAAAGGGAAGGTGTTCACCTTTAGGAGATTCTCGCAAATGTTGGTGTTGCATATCATGTATGCCTTCACATGACCAAATTGTCCCATGACGGTATTGCCTTGTGAATCCTTCAAAATGAAAGAACATGCCAAACACTCGGAAAAACAAATGAGGTTAGCGGAGATGCAAAACCTATCATTCTTGTGGTAAAAAACCCAACAAGTGGATGCATCATGCTCATCATAAGAAAGGACAAGGGAGCATTTCATAGTATGGAGGCATATGATGCGAGAACAACCAAATACAATAGGCTCAATCAAGCAAGCATACATCACAAGTAAAGTGTCCAAGTCTCCACGATCAATAAGCATAGATGCAACAATTGGAGGCAAGCGACAATGAACAAAATATATCATGTGAGAGGCATGAACATATACGTCATCAACCCAAGAAAGCAAGTAATAATGGAACATGGGTGATGCGACAAAGCAAGCAATCATAGTAATCAAGTGGTGTGAGCTAGTAGTGTGAAGATGCAACATACTAGAGGGAATCATAGCAAGCATGCCATGGGTGCAAATAGTGTGCATGAATAATTCACATGACATAGCACAAGCATGAAAGGGGGATATAAGAAAAATAGCATCAATAACATGAGGCACATGATAAACATGGCTATAGCAACAAGGATCTCCACCAACCATGCAAATACACATAGGAGTAGCATAATGGTGAAACATGTGTAGATGCACGCAAGGGTCACAATTGCATGGCAAAGGCATAGAAGTAAGCATAGCATGCAAAGTGAACATGTTAAAATGAGCATGAAGCGACAAGCGGTATATAGCCCATAGCCGTGTGAGAGCCAAGTGAGAGAGTTACGCGTAGTCGTTGCGCGAAGAGAGCGGTGGGTATGATAGTTCACGGGACCCCAAGTTATCTTTGCTCTCAAGAGCTCGTTTCGTCAACTCTTGGGATTGAGAGGTTGATGAGTATACGTGACTACCTACACAAAACAAAGACAAAGGGAAAATTGTGTGTGCGTGGTAGATGTACACATCATCCATCATGATGCGCACGTGTTTGCTCGAATAAATGAGATGCGTGAGAAACATGCCATCCATCATGATAGGTTTGTTGTTATGTATAGCATAATGGAGACTCAAATTATGTAATGCATCATGGGAAATATCTAGAGTATTGATATGCGTGGAATGCATATGATGCAAGCAATTATGGGAATCATGCAAAGTATGGAATGCATCCAAATCTCCTAATATGTATGAGGAAACTATGGGGGTCTCCTCATGATCATTAATTGAAACATCACACAGAGAATATTGACAACATCCAAAACAAAGAATATTTGGCTCTATGTGATCATGGCATGGCATAGTAGATGAATTGCGCAAATCATGTAAAGGAAGCATGGCAATATCATCACATGAAGAAAAAAAGCCAATGACCATCATCTCGTCATCTATGCCATAAGTGCAAATGGGATTTATTTTAATGGGGCAAGCATAGTTACTATGTTGAGATTGAAATGATGCAATATGGGAGATCTCACTCATAGCATATGACAAGTTCAAAGGATTATCAAACATGATGTGACCAATAGAATTTTCACATGATATCCTA
Source organism: Triticum urartu (assembly GCF_003073215.2). Taxonomy (NCBI): domain Eukaryota; kingdom Viridiplantae; phylum Streptophyta; class Magnoliopsida; order Poales; family Poaceae; genus Triticum; species Triticum urartu. The sequence goes on along the minus strand of NC_053026.1, from coordinate 197,122,334 downwards.
TGGAGCATAGCATCACAACTAGGCAAATCAACATGCTCATCATCATATTCATCATAGATAGGTAAGTCATGACATGAAGAAGTCGCACTAGCATGAAGCATGGGAATAGGTGGATCAACATCATGCAAGCAATCATTGGTGAGATAGTCCACTAGTGGGACAAGAGAAGCACCATCACCTATGTTACCTTTGGAGAATCGCTCATGTGTTGTAGGTGAGGTGTCTAAGACCAAGTCGTGGTCATCTTCATCTTGATGGAACCATGTGGGGGGTGCATCCTCTTCCACCATGGCCATCGTTGTCTCCATTGGAGATATGGACTTGTCGAGGATAGGCATGTCATCATGTAGGAGACCTAGCACCAAAGAAGAAAACACACTCGGATTAGAGGTTAAGTCGTTAGAAATCAAAGGGGCCTCACATGCCGTCTCAACTACGTCACTCACTAAGTGTTGTGGCTCACTCACTCCCTCTTGGATGCTCTCACTCATATGTTTGGTGGAGTCACTCAAATGGCTCTCAACCTCACATAGGATGTGTGGCATGCTCTCAAGTGTGGGGCTAGTGGTGGTCACACTCATCCTCTCATAGGAAATGCTCTCAATGTCACGTATGGTGGAGTCACTCATGTCACTCATGTGGTGGTGGCTTTCCTCACATGGCAATTGGGGCATCTCGTCACATGTCGGTGTCGGAGAGATGTTGGTGCAAATGTCTCCATGCTCAATCACGTCGTAGTCGTAGCCGTGGATGAAGGCCGAAGATGGAACATCATCACTCTCCTCCAAGACCAAAGATAAGGTCTCATGTGCGGTCTCGTAGCTTGACTCGGAGAATGAGTCCTTTTGGGGCGCCGTCTTCATGTAGTTGAAGAGGTTCATGCTCGTTGCCGTGATCGAAGGGGATGGACCTTTCTCGACCTTCTTGTCGCCGTCTTGTTGTAGGAGGCCCATATGATGTGGCACCTCGTAGCTCGTCTCCATGACCGAAGGGAATGTCCCATGCTTGGCCATCTTCCTTGGGAGGCTTTCGAAGATGGAAGTGTCGCCCTCGCTCGTAGTTGGTTGCCTTGTACTTGATGATGTCGATGTAGGCGAACTCACGGGAAGTAGGCGAAGATGTCGTACGTCCAAAGGAGAACATGCCTTGATAGCACTTGGCGAAGATGCCAAATTGGTTGTTGTAGCCGTAGCTCCGTCTTGGTGGTGCTCGTCTCGCGGTCATCTCTTGTGCTCATGAAGTGTGGACTTGGCATGAAGTAGGGCTTGTTGGGACTTGTGCATTTGCGCTTGGTGAGCATCGTCATGATGATGTTGGCATTGTCGAACTTTAGCTCGTAGTAGATGTCGTTCGTCGTCGTCGTGCACATGTTGCTTGGAGGTGACTTGCCCTTCATGACAAGGTGGATCACGAACGTGATGGTGGTCGCCATGGAGATGTGGACGTGGACGACTTGCGCTTGCATCCTTTTTGCGCTCCAAAGACTTGTGACTTGAACGTCGCCACCTTGAGGATGATGAAGGGGAAGAACGGTTGATCAACAAGGTCTGAATCTCCTCCATCCTTGCATCTTGCTCCTCCTTTTCTGTGGAAAGCTTGTTGTCGATGTAGTCCCTTTTCCTCGCTTCGGAGTGGCGAATGTCAATGGAGAGGTTCTCGATGCGCTCTCGCAATCTTGATTGTGTGCCTTGCATTTGTCGTTGTAGATCAAAGATTGATGTTTTGGTGATGTAGTTGTTCACGCCGTCGTTGTTCTGGAAGACCGGAGATGAAATGCCTTGCCTATCCATCACTCCAAGAGAAAAATGTGAGTGGTAGAAAGAGAAGAACAAATACCAAATGTACCTTGACCAAAGTTGAAAGTGGATCAATGATCACTCCAATGTGGACAAGGAAATAGCACAATTGGTACCAATTCTTGTCGGTTTCTCACACCTACACAAATAAGGCTTATGGTGGAGCTCGGTGAGGATAGTGGCACAAAAATTTGATGTGAAATCTTAGCAAGAGTCAATAATGTTGAAAGAGATTCACAAATTTGCTAGTGTAACAAGTAGACCAATAGCAATATGTGGCACACGGAAGCACACACACGGATAGATAGATGGGGTCGTGCAACCAAGGAATGAGCTCAAAATGTGGAATCCACCGAAAATGCTCTTGTTGCACAAATCTAGGGAGACGGTAGAACGATAGGCGGATACGACACTTGTGCACAACCTATAGGAGACAAAAATGCAACGACTTCTATCCAAGTATGCTATGTATATGATGCTCCCGTGGTATTATCCAAGATGATCGAATATGACAAACTTATGCAATGTGGTATGATGCTATGGCTATTGCTTACAAGCTTCTTTGCTCTCTCTCTTTTGCTTAAAAGCTTTTTTAGTATATGGCCACTTTGCGAAATGCACAAACCAAGATAGTAATTGTGTATATGCGGGAACAAACTTGAGACACAAGGGATGATATGATACCAATATGATATGATATGATATGTATGTAATGTATGGTGTAGATCACTAATGTGCACAAGTAACGTTGCCGGTAATACTCAAATGGCTAGTCTCGATACGCAAGTAACGCAAAATGGGCTAGGGGTTATCAATGCAATGGCAAGGGGATATACAATGGAGGGATACCACGATACCAAGATGATATGGAGGTTGCCGTCCTTGGCAATGATGTGTGGCGGTGATCTTGATGGAGATACCAAGATGATGGAGACTCATCCCTAAGTAGCCGAAACACCTTAGGAAACGAAAAAACCACGAACTCAAAATCTCAAACGTCAAATGTCAAAATGGTGGTAGAGGGATGCAGTGGTGGTTGCGGAAGCTCAAAGGGATTGCGGAAATGCAAAGATGGGTTGTGGAGTACGCAATGCGAAAAAGGAGGGTAAGGTGGTGGACTATACACGGTGTCGAAGTTGGAAGCACGGTCCCTAAGTAGCCGAAACACCTTAGGAGACACAACTCACAACACAAACAAAATTGGGTTAAGTTGGGGTGGCGGGAGTGTAAGGTGGGCAAAACTATGTGGAAGTTATGGTGGTGGTGGTGGTGGTTGATGAAGAAGCAACCATCCCTAAGTATCCTAGACACCTTAGGAGACTCGAATCACTCCTCATGCAACCACTAATGTTATACGGAATAAAATTGGTTAGGTTGCGGAAGTCGGTGGTGGTTGTGCGGATGATATGGTGGAAGCCCTAGGCAAAGATGCCAAAGTTCCAAAACTTTGATGGAGTCAAATGGTGATGGTAGTATTTTTGTGGGAAGGGGAATGTCAAGAGCTTTTCAATGAGCTAAAGAACGTCAAAAACGGACTCCGGATAAATTAGTTGTGGACGAAACGGTGAAACGGGGATGGTTGAGATGTCAGGGGTCGGATGTCCAGGGTGGAGCCAGGATTTCCGGGGCTGTCTGTCCAGAACAGAGCAGATTTGGTGCTCCAGGAGCCGGATGTCCGGCCCGATGGCCCAGATGTCCGGCCCGACGAATCCAGATCTCGTTTGGGGCGGAAATTTTCGAATTGGGGGCGGAAATGGATGATTCCAAAGGCAAAATTGGAGAGATTTTGTGGATGGAAAGTGGGGAAAAGTGAGGATATGCTAGATCCACTTGAAACCAAGCAAATCTATGGATCAAATCCAACAAAACTTAGTCAACCCAACAATTCACAAAAAAAATTGGGGCTATTTTTGATGGGATTTTCAAAATTGGGGAAGAACACAACAAAACTAGGCTAGAAAACACAACGGGGAGGCTTCGAAATCGTGATCAACGTGGCTCATGATACCAATATGATGTAGGGTGGAACCTTAATTGGCCGATCTTTCACGAAAGGAGCGGATCCCGCGATGAACACGAAGAACACGATGAGGGAAACAAGGGAAAACACAAGGGGAAACACAAGAGGAAACACTAAACCAACACGAATAAGTCACACATGTGCTAGATCCTCGAGTACATAAGGAAAGATACACGATCCACAGACAACTAAGGATGATACAAGGGTAGTCGGTCTTCTCCGTGAGGAGGTCTTGAGCTCAAGGACCTCGGGGTTAGGGCCAACCGGTCCATAGACACCATATGCGAAGAGAGCGTCTCCCACCCGCACGAGGATGATGATGCCAGCCACCTCGACTTCTTCAATCAGATTGTGACCCGTATGGAGGACTGGTCTATGAGAGTTTGCCAGCTTGTCGAATAGAGAATCCGAGGCCATCTTGCGCAAGCATTCTCACGCGTCTTCAGTCACCTTCTCAGCCTTGACCCCCACTTTGACTACTGTAACATCCCAAATTTTCAATTTGGAATGTTATACATTAGATCATTAATGCATAACATATTTTATTTTGCATTTTTGTTGATCCTAGAAATTCTACGCAACTTAATGACCCACGGAGAGAGTTGGGGGTTTCGTTATTTTCATATTTGAGTTTTCTCAAATTTTGAGAATAGGATCATTTGATTTTATTTATTTTATCATCAATTATTTATATTACAAAAATATGAGAGAGGGAATAAAATGACTTTCCCAAAATAAAGAAATATTGAGGATTTAATAATAAAATCAAATAAGATTTTATTTCGGAGTTTTTCGGTGTTTTATTTGATATTAGGAAAAATGTGCATTTTTCAAAATTGCATTTAGGTCCCAAATAAATGTTCACCTTGTGCGGCTTGATTTTAGAAACCCGTGAAAATTTATTTCGGAATTTTTGGAGCCCGTTTAGTATTTCTTTTTATTTTTCTTTTGCGCGTAATTATATGTAAAAAAAAGCACACCGACCTACGGGCCGTGTCCGACCTGGACACCGGCCCGGGCAGGCTTTATAAGCCGGGGGGAGAGGCCCAGCCGAGCCAGCGCCCCAACCCCGAAACCCTAGCCAGCTCCCGTTCGGTTTTTCCATCGGTTTTTTTAAATAGATTGGTTTTTCCGGTTTATTTAAATAGCGAGCGTTCGTTCGTTCCAGCGAACGTTAGTCGTTTTTTTTCTTTTTCTCGGATTAAATCCGCGATTTTTCTGATCGCGATTCCTGATCCGATTTTCGATTTAGTATAATTTTTCGCTCGTTTATCGGAATCAGGCGATTCAAGTGCCTAGAGTTTCACCTCGAAACCCTCTATCCGTTTAACCAACTTAAACAAGATTTTGCTACTGTAAAATTTGCCCTAGATCCAAATTAGTAGAACGAAGTTGTTTTCTTTCGCCATTTGACTTTCGTTGCTTCGTTCGATTTGATTCTTTTTGCCAACCAGAGTTCTTAAGTTGAACTTTCTGGTTAGATCTCTTATTTGAGTTTTACCTGTGCATTAGATGAGTACTTATTGTATGCTTGTTTGTTTGTCTGCGATAGAATACCCGGAGTGCGCCGCCTGTTACTTCGAATCTCTAGGTTTCGCGGATCATCAGCAAGGCAAGTAACACTTTGATCATACCTTTTCTACTACCCAGTTTTATTGCATTAGATCAATCCTCACACATTGCATGGTTTGGATCTAATTAAATTGTGGGATGGGAAGTAGATGAGGTAGTACCTATTACCTGTTTATTATCAAACCTTTGTGAGTTACTTCTACGTTTGCTTATTATGCCATGCTATGCTAGTAGACGTGGATTGGGTGAGTGATATCCATGACAGATGTGAGTTTTGTTAATTAATGGTTTATCTAAGGTGGCAACTTAAACACACATCTGGGTGGATTGAGGCACCTGGGTATTCCAGGACTTGCCTATTTTCTTTTGGACCGCCACCCAGGCTCAAAGGGATCATGAGACTATTCATACTAGAAACTTCCGTGTGCAGCCACAAGCTATTATGGGCTCTAGCATAGTTGACTAAGTCGTGCGAACTCTTACAGTGGTAAACTAGCAGATGTAGGGGATGTAGGTGGTACGGTCTACCCGATCGTAAGGTGCTAGCGCTTCTGAAAAACTATGTCTCGGTCATCCGTCTTCTCAAACACCATGAAGTGCGAGAAACCAAACGGAGGCGATCGAGTCTTGTGGGGAAAATTGCGCAAACCTCTGCAGAGTGTAATAAACTAATCATGATTATCCGTGTCCCCGGTTATGGACATCTTGAGTATCTAGTACCTGGATTATCATGTGAATCTCAACATGTTACTCTAAATTAATTTTGTTGGGTTTTGTTTAATGATGATGCTTAATTGGGATTGAGGATGCTGTCAACCATTCTCAATGTTTAACAACTAGCATGATAGTTAAATAAAATTTATTCCTTTGTAGTAGGGGAAAATTGGCTTTATGCAAAACTGTAACCATAGAGCTTTCCACCAGCCAAATATGCATATAGTATAGCTGTTTCATTCCATTACTCTCTATGTGTTACATTGCCAGCATATTCCATGTGCTGACCCGTTTCGGGCTGCAACGTTAATGTTGCAGACTTTTCAGATGACGATTAAGGAGTTTTTAGGTCGTGGTTCTATACTCAGTGATGCCGTTGGAGTTGATGGACTCACTTCTCTTCTAAGCCTTCCGTTGTTATCGTTATTAGATGGCCTTAAGCCATATTTATTGTAATAGGTTCTCTTATGAGACACTTGATGTAATAAGTGTGTGATTGCTACTCTGTTATAAATCCTCCGAGTACTGTGTGGTGTCACCATTACTGATCTAGGGATGACACCGGAGTATAGAGATCAGACTATTTGAGGTCTGGTCACTACAACTACAATGCTGCGATAGCACCCGTGCCCAGGGTCATCCAAGGCCATGTGGCGGACTGGGTGGACGACCTGGTCATGGAGTTCATCCCTGAAGACGACGCGGTCATGCTTGCAGCCGACGGAGGCAATTCGGATGATGATGAGGACGACGCCGGTGGCAGCGCATCTGGCTAGGCCTGCATTTCCCTTCCTGCACTTACATGTATGCGAAAAACCTTCGGATACGGCCCTACAGGGCGTGAAAGAATTTTTGAAGGGGGGGCTTATAATGTATGAAATGATGATATGCTTTTAAGATAGAATTTGGAACGTGTCGTCGTGAGCCTGGGGGCTCCCGAGCAAAGTAACTATTGCAACTTAGCTTTGGTTCCATAGGTCTTGAGCGGGTCCTGGTGTCGCGGAAGCACCCCTCTCCCGGTGCGGGCCCTCAGGGGGCTTGTGAGGGTTTAAGCCTCCCGAGGATCCTGCTGGCCCTCCCAAGAGGGTGTCGCGAGGAGCCGATTGCCGGATTACGGCAAGGTGTGCGCGCGGTGATCCTGCGGCAGTTGCATTTCTGAACCCGAGGGGGCCTCGCTGCCGCTTGGGCTAGCCCGAGCGTGCTCGACGCGCGCATACAACTCCCAGCCCCTGCTCGCGGGGCGCTCAGAGGGGGGGAGGGGGTAGCAGGCGTGGGCCTTACTCTTGAACAGAAACCAAAAGTCAAGGAATCGCCATGAGCCAAGAAAAATTCCCCCCGTTTTTCCTTCAATGAACACACGAAACTCCAAATCTCATTCCAAAAGATGGCAAATTGGGTTACAGAAAGAGGGCAAAAGAAAACAACCGTATCCGGCACATAGCTAGTCTTCTCACCAGCGCAGAGCTAAGTGCTTCCACTGGGCATGGCATAGTCATTGGGGGACAGTGTCGACGGCCAGCGCGGAGCATGGTGCTTCCACTTGGACGTGGGTGGGAGCCCCCGTGAGGCCCGACGGCGTCACTCAGGAGACTCCGAGGAGTGTAAATCCCAAACTCATTATTATGTGAGAGAGTCACGAGCGGAGATCTTCACGGGCTTCCCCGGCGCCTGCCGAGGGACCCGCCCTGCGCCTCCCCCGACCACCGTTGGGGCGTCCGGAAACCAGGATGAGACCAAGGGGCAATGGGGATGCTAGCAGTGCCTCGGCGATCGCACGCCCCAACCGCCGGGGGAAGGGCTCGCCGGCGCCTTCTCCGGCGGGGAGCCTACCTTCGTGCAGCATGCATCGCCGTTGTGGTGGCGCCTTGCTCCATGCAGCACAGGGGAGGCCCTGGCGCCGGGCTCCCCCCACGCAGCTCCCAGTGCATCACGTCCACCTGCAACGGGGCCATCATCCTGAGGTCCGCGACTACTGTCATGGCTTGGTTCACCTGCGGTCCATGGTTAGCGGAATCATGCCTCTAAGATATTGGCTGTACCTGGTGACTGTTGTCGTTAAAGACGTTGGTGAAGTTTCGGGGTGGCTCACGAAGAGCCTCGGCCTCGCATGGCCTTGATGCCTAGACTGGCAAGGGAAATGAGTGGAGGCTTCTTCTTGGCGCGTAGGGCATGTCCGTCTGGGGAGGTACAGTGGTGCCTAAAGTCGCCATCCCTGACTCGTTGCCTGGTCATCCCGCGTCGTCACTTGCCAGGCTCGGCGCCAGGTCACGACGTCTGTATGGTGGCGTCTCAGTGCGGCCCCAGGAGGGGCCGCCCGACCTCGTCACGCCCAGAGGTAGTGTACCCTCGGTAGGATGAGCGGCATCACGGGCCGGCTTGGTGTCGTAAGGTCCCCTGAGTCCCCCGAGGAGGGGCCTGCGGGTGTAGGGGGGCCGACGCGTGCCCCCAACAGCGCCTGCGATGTAGGAAAGGTGCAGAAAGGTGATGCGCCCCTGCAGGTGGCATCAAGCAGCTCGGCGACCCGCTCCAGCGCGGCGTCATGGCCGCCTTCCGCCAATCTGCATCGTAGGAGCTCCCATGCCACGATGAGTGCGGCTCGCGTGTTCGCCTGTTTTCGGCGGGTGTGTAGCACTGTCGCCACAACATAGCCCGAAGATCATGTGGTGGCACGGTTGCGGTGTAGCACGGGAGCGGGCCTTGGCGGTCCGCGCCGCCCACGGCCGACGACGCCAGGCGGAGTGCGGGCTGTGAGTAGCGCAGAGTGGAGATCTTCTTGGACGGAAGGCACTGCTCGGGCAGGCCGAGCGGCTCAGTGCTCAGCGTGAGTTCGAGGAGCTTCAACCATGAGTATGGCAGAGCAGTGGTGAGTCAACCGGCGGAAGAGAGGCTCCGACGCACCCCTACCTGGCGCGCCAAATGTCGGATTCGAGGCTCCGCAGACCCTAGATAGATTCGAACTCTGGGGTTCGTGTGAAGAACTCAACCTCCCCGGTCTGCCAACTCATCAATCTCACGGCCTAGCACGATGAACTGGAAGGAAATGGGACACAGCAGTTTACCCAGGTTCGGGCCACCTTGCGGTGTAAAACCCTACTCCTGCTTTGTGGTGGATTGGCCTCGAGGTGGGCTGAGGATGAACTAGTACAGTGGTAGAACAATCTCAGGAGGTAAGTTCCTGTGTTTGAGTGAGCTGGTGAGGGTGGTCTGAATGATTCGTCCCCGTCTATGATAGTGGCTAGGCTATGTTTATACTGGCCATGGTCCTCTTCCCCCAAAATGAAGGTGGGAAGGGATCCTAGAACGGCCAAATTCGAAGGGAGACAACCAGTACATCTTATCCTGACGAAAGGTGGTCTTCGCCTGCAAAGGTTCTGGTTGTGACGTCGTGGTGAGCTCGGCGATGTCCTCTGTCCTGCCACCCTGGCGGTCTTGGTCTTGTTGCATGGAAATGGAAACCTTTGGTTGATGCCACGGGACTCCGTGCCTACACTTGCCTCTTTAGCACCAAAGAGGAAACTTGCTGTCTTGTGCCCGCTAGTGCCCGCCTGGCCTTGTTCATCACGGCTTGCGTCATCCGAACCTTAGAAGGTGAGGGCTTACATAGAAATCTCCGCTCCTCAGGAGTCATCCTAAGGAGGCCGCTCCTTCCGGAGGTCTTGGCGTCCTCCGCCTCACGAGGCTTGGCCCCTTGCGAGGGTCTTGTGTTATTGGTGCTGAAGGTGGGCCATACCAGGCCGTTGATGGAGCCACGCCGTGGGCCGCAAGCAGGCAAGTCTGGGTACCCCAGTTCCCAGAATGCCAATAGGCGCCTTGGCCGCCGCCTCGAGCACAGCGACCGTGGCTACGGCCATGGAGGAGGTCGTGGTGGAGGCCGCTAGGCAACCGCGACCCCCGCCAGGACTGGCGCGACCACCCCCACGAGAACCGCTAGCAATGCCAGCCTCGAGACGGCCCTTGGCGGGACCAGCCTCGTGATGACCGTCCACAGGGCAACGCCAGCCTCCCTCCCCTGCCACCATCGCCAAGGAGAAACGACAACAACCGGCAAGACGATGGGGCTGGGGACTTCCAAGAGCCTCATGTGATCGCCTGCATCCTGGGTGGTGCTTAGGCTCCCGCCTCCCATCGCTGATCCAAGCATTTCTCTCGTGAGGTGAATGCGGCACTCCGCAAGCTTGAGGCGTCGCATCCCCTCAGGCGGTCCAAGCACGCCATCAACTTTGACTCCAGAACCAACTCAAGTGCTCAGCCGCCGCAGGCGCGCTCCCCATGCTCTGCACGCCAACCATCATCGACGTCCTCATCACTAAAACCCTTGTTGACGGTGTCACGGGGATAAACATTCTCGCCGTCGAGACGTTTCAGATGCTCCAGGTGCCCTATGACCAGCTCCTGGCCACCAAGCTTTTCTCAGGAGTGACCGATGGCTCCACCGTTCCCCTAGGACAGGTGCGCCTCCCAATCACCTTCGGCAAGCGCGACAACTACGACACCGAGTTCATCGTCTTCGACGTCACCATGTCGGCCTCCCATACATGCCATCCTCGGGTATCCGACCCTCTCCAAGTTCATGGCAGCAACTCACCATGGTTACACCGTCCTCAAGATGCCAGGATGCGGCACATCATCACGGTCGCCTGCGATGAAAAAGATGCGGTGTGCTCCCTCGAGCGTGCCTACCAGGCTGCGGCGGTCGAGAACTCTGACGATGAGGGCACCATCCTACCTCCTAAGGCCATCCCCAAGAAGAAGAAGCAACTCCTCCCCAAGGGCCCTCAAGAGGCAGGCGCACCTACCAATGGCCATCGCCCCCCGCTCCCACTGCCGGGGTGTCTTCCCCTCTTGCATTGGAAGGCGCACCCGGCCCCCCTTAGGATGGGCTTGAAGGCTCTCATCTGGACGTCCTCTGCCCTAATCAACATGACGAGGGAGGCGTTCGAGCACCACATGGAGGCGTGTTTTGATGCGCGCCTCGCGAGCAAAGCACAAGGCGCCAGGCATGCAGAATTCATCACCAAGGCAATCGAAGAAATTCAGGAGGCACAAGCCATGCGTGGCGAGCGTCACCCCGCACCACCAGATGCAACCACGGCCCTTGACATGGGCAGCGAGCTCCAAGTTAGCGTCAACATCCCAAGCCTCAATAGGGCTGCTTCACAGAACGTGTTCTGGTGTCCTACGTCGGCCGGAGTGGGGGCTACCCCTGCAGCTACGTCTGCATGTCGTTTGTTCTACTAAATGTGGCCGCCTCGTACCAGCACTTCACGCAAGGTGCCATGGCGGCCCACGAGGCGAGGGGCCAGGTGGTCCTGACGGAAGAGGTGCCGGGCCCTCGCAAGCTCCCCGGACCTCCCGAGCCTCCCGAGCCTCAGGAGCCGGTCCGCTCGTGAGGAGCAATATCTGCAGCTTTTTGTTTTGTTCAACTGAGGGAACCCCTCGAGCTTCATCATCCTTAGGCTGCTAGGGCTCGGCCCAGCAGATGTACCATTTTTGCGCATGTATCGGAACTGGCCTTGCCTTTATGAATTTTCCAAGTATTTCAACTGCATGTCCGGAGCTTTGTCACTATGATGTTGTTGTGCCCTCGTGAACCCGCCTATGACCGCCTCATGATTAAGTACTGGCACAACGTCTGTGCTAGGGTTCGTCCCTGCAGCGTTGACAAATCCAAGCGACTAAGCTCTGTCCTCTGGGCCAGTTCCCGTGTGCGTCACCTCACGTGATCCTTGGTGCCTTGTTCTCACATGAGCTAATCACGTGTGGGCGAGTAAGGGAGCACGACCCAGTTCATACAACTGCAGTTCGGTGCTTCGCCATAGCGGGAGCCGTGCGTCGGCTGTCTTTCCTGAGGATCGTTGCATGAGAAGACTTGGCACGGCGTTTGTGCTCGGGCCCGTCCCTGCAGCATTGATAAAACCAATTGTTGAGCTTTGTCTGGCGGGCCGGCCCCATTCACATCACCTCCTGGGGTCATTGGTGTCCGGTCTTCTCATGCGATAACGTCTGGAGGGGCATTCAGTGTAGGAACTCCCATCTCCCCACTGGTGTTTTAAGCGCGCCCGTGCCGCAAAAATCAGGCGCAAACCGCCTTGAGGTAGGGCCTCGTGAGTCCCGCGCTGGCTCACGAGTGCCCAGATAGAACTCCTCCAATTCTTCCGTGCTAGCCACGCGTACGAACGGGGTTGTGCACGCCCCGGAGTCTCCCCAGAGGTAACTCCCACCCATGCACCAATGGAAGCCCCATGCTACACGCTAGCGGACGACACGGTTGACGAGCGACTATGCCCATGCACAAGTGGAAGCCCGATGCTACGCGTTGGTGGATGACACAGCCGATGAGCGGCTATGCCCACGCCAAAGTGAAAGCACCATGCTCTGCGCTGGTGAATAAACAATTGGGGGTGCCCTAGTGGCTGCACTAACCTCAGGATAGCCTATCGGCTCTTCGTACGGTCCTATCACGCAGCTTCCCCAATAAGAGGTACACGCGAGGGGGCTGGACATGGGGGTGTGCCCAGGCCAGGCCTAGCACACGCCACCCTACCAGGTCTGGGTACCTGGTCTTCCCGTGCCCCTCCCAGGCGAAAGCTGGAGAGGAAAGGTATGGGGGCTCCGGATTAACCTCGCCGTCGCCTACGCTTCCTTCATGAGGGCCCCTCGCACGTCAAGGGGGACCTCCTGAGCATCAGGACTCAGGGCCTCACTAGTCACATAGCCCTTCATCCCTTGGTGGCGTCCTAGCAATCCAGACACCCCAACGGCGGTTGAGGTATGCGCGGGGCTGGGCCCTGCCGACGCAGAGCACAAAAGCAAACATGAAGGAAACCATGCACGAAAAGGAAACCGCAGAGCCCTAATAGTTATTACAAGCACGAGTGTTCCGCAAATTCAAACAAAAGTTTTACGCCTCCACAAGGCATGGTAAATGATTGTAGGAATAAAATCAGGAAGAAATCCACCTCCACCTTGGCCATCGCCGCCGCTAGCCCTGGCCGCCGGAAGCCTGCCAACGATGTCGCTAGCACCATCATCACGGCCACCCCCAACCTCCGCTGCCAGAGCTTCGGGGACGCAGAGGAACTTCTTCAGCAGGGCGTCTACATGATCCTTCACAGCCTCTGCAGCAACGGTGCAGGACTCAGTAGCCACCGAGTGGATCAGCGCGTCGAGGTTGAAGCTTGGGTCCTGGAGGTAGAGATGGCTGAAGACGCGTGTCGTAGCCGCAGTGAAGAGCGAGCGACTCTCCGCCTCCAAGAAGGAGTCCACTTCACCAGCGGCACCCTTAAGTGCTTCGGCCAGCTTGTGGAAGAGCCATGCAAGTCCATCTTCGGGAGTCGCCATCAGCTCTTCATACCATCCCCGTGAATGGAGCGCAGCGCCTCGTGAATTCTGAGCTCAAGGGAGAGGAAGGCCTCGCATCCTACGACCGCTTCCCTTCTCTGCAGTGGTAAGCACCTTCTCCCTGGCCTCCAACTGGGTTGTCTCCTCAGAGATGTGCCGAGCGTGGGCTTCCTGGGTGTCGGTCACCTCTTTCTTCAACGCGTCCAGGCGGTCGCGCTCCGCGGCCTGGTCGGTGGCCACCTGGGATAGCTCTGCATCGCGATCGGCGAGCTTCGCATCATGCACCGGCAGGTCCTCCTCCCGCTGCTAGAGCCTTTGGTTGCACGAGGCTTGTTCCACCCAGAGGGCCTTCAGCTTGGCCTCCCGATGCTGCATCACGAGCCTCCTTAGCTTTGGCAGCCTCCTTCCTGCTTTTCGCGGCAGTGGCCTTGGCCCGACCCTAGGCCGTCTTGACGGACGTGTCAGCCTGGAGCCACCCAGAGATAAGCCCAAGGTACCCCCTCATGAGGCACCTGTTGGCATCCTGAAGATCGGCCCGGAGCTACTCGAGCGCGGCATGAGCATCGTCCAGAGCGCCTGGTCTGATGAGGGGGGCGCGGTCCGCCAGCGCAAGGGCCTGGGGAGGAGGCAGCACCAACCCGTCGACTGACGCCATCACCGGGGAGGTGGTAGAAAGGATAACTTGGGGCACCCAAGGCTCTGAGCCCCTCACGAGCATGATAGGGATGGGTTGTTCCACGGTCTGCGGGCCTGTGGGGGCAGGCTCCTCCTGAGGCTGCACCACCATGTACTTAGGGGCCTACTCCACAGCAAGGAGACGAGGGTCGTCTTCCCCCGCCTGTGCCGGAGCCACTGTGGCTGCAGCAAGAGGTGGCGCCTCCGGAGTCTGGGCTTCTTCCTTACTCTTCTCCACCACGACGCCCATCCTAGTCATCAGGAAGGGAGCACTGTGAGCAGGGTACAAATATGCGCTAAACAAAAACAAGGTAAGGTGTTTACTTGTCGGGGTTGATGTATGCCCTCTTCTTCTCCTTCTGGGCCGGGGCTGGGACACCCGCGCTTTTCCTTGGAGCGTCCTTGGTCAGGTCGAGGGAGTTGGCGGGGTGCTCTTCGGCCGGCCTTAGGGCGGCGCTGCCGCCTGGCAAGGCGGAAGAGTCGCCCTCAGGGGCCACAGCCTACAGAACCACGTCGACTCCAACGGCGAGAGGGGAGCCCCTCGGAGGAGGTGCTGTCCCGCTCTTCCTTTGATTCACCTGGCCTAACCTTCCCAGGGCCCGAGGAGTGGCCCCTGACCTCCTTACGACCCCAGTGGAGCACAGGGATTCCACGGCCGGGGGCTCGTCGGTGAAGCCACGAAGAAGCTCGCTTCTTGATGGGGGAGAGACCTCCGCCACATCATCCTCGGTCGCCACCGAGTCCTCCTTGTCCTCTTTGCCAACACTGTCACTGGAGGACACCGGCACTGGGGAGTTGAAGTGCTTGGGCGACGCGAGCCCTAGCTCATTGAAGGCAGGCATGGCGGCGATCAGCGCCTGCCTGTCGGCACGGCGGTAGAGCGGGGCGTAGGCCTCTGGGAGGTCCCTGACTCAACCTCGAGCAGGGTGTTCATGGCCTTGTCCAGCTCCTCGCCCATCAGGCTTCCCGGGCGCACCTTGATGTCGTCCACTGCGCCCTGGAGCTTCCACATGGGGCGCGTGTGCAACTGGAGCGAAGCCAAGCGCTGCTCAGGAACTCCTTCACGAGCATGTCCCTCATCAGCGCCCTGACGTCCACGTCTGAGGTCATCTTCCTCAGGACAGGCACTGCCCGGGGGTCGGAGAACTCCTCGTGGCTCCACCTCTCGAGCCATTTGGACAGCACGATCGGCAGCTCCAACCGCTCATTGAGGCAGTGGGTGTCCATGAAGACCCAGCGGCGCCGGAAGTTTACCACCTTCCCGGCCCTCATAAGCACATTGTTCTTGTGGACTGCGATGAAGGACACGCCGCCGGAGCGCTAGGTTAGATTGTGCAGCCGTAGAGAGAAGAAGTGCCGGAGGAGGGGCACGGTGGGCCTAATGCCCACGAAGGCCTCGTAGTAGAAGGCGAAGATGGACAAGAGGAGGATGGAGAGAGGCTGAAAATGCAGGTCCTGGACGTTGTAGTGGTCGAGGATAGTGGTGAAGAACTCAGAGAGAGGAGGCACGAGCCCCGCGAAGATGTCGTGGACGAAGAAGGGGTAAACTGTCCATGCCAAAGTCCGTCGCTTAGCGGAGCCGGCCCAGATTATGGTCTCCTTCCACTCGTTCTCGTTGCTCACAGTGTATAGGAGCACGAGGGCAAGGTGTGCCTCCCCGGTGATGGAGGACGCGTTGAGTGCAGGCGTAGGAGAGGAGGAAGAGCTTGCGGCGTGCGTCGCA
Source organism: Triticum urartu (assembly GCF_003073215.2). Classification (NCBI taxonomy): domain Eukaryota; kingdom Viridiplantae; phylum Streptophyta; class Magnoliopsida; order Poales; family Poaceae; genus Triticum; species Triticum urartu. The sequence goes on along the minus strand of NC_053026.1, from coordinate 197,106,493 downwards.
GGTTGCAACTTCTGGGGAGCCATCAGCGAACTCACCGGCACCAGAGTTGGAGAAGGAAGGGGAAGCTGAGCTCGATTGGATCTAGAGAGGTCCTTAGCAGAGGAAAGGGGATCTGAGGCAAGGCAAGAAGGAGTAATGATGGCCTAGCGGGGTGATCCTGTCTTTTGTCAGTCGGGACAGTTGCTGAGGCGACGTGGGGGAGCGAAGGCATCCACGTCTTGCCGCACGCCATGTGTCAGCCTGGCCCGCAGGCAATTTGGGCCCGCGGTGCTTCTCCCTTGCCCCTTGGCTTCGCCTTGAAGCCGAGCCTGAGCGCGCCTTAGGCCCGGGGGCTACTGTCGGTGTTCTGGGAACCAGGGTACCCAGACTTGCCTACCTACGGCCCACGGCGTGGCTCACTCGACGGCCTGGTACGGCCCATTTGCAAGACTGCCAAGACAAGACCCTCGCGAGGCAGAAGACACCAAGACCTCCCGAGGGAACGACCTCCCCGGGCGGCCTCCCGAGGAGCAGAGATTTCTATGCAGGTACCCAGCCTAATGAGGCTACGATGACGCAAGCATGATGACCAAGGCCAGGCGGGCACCAGCGGGCGCAAAGGAGGCAATTTCCTCTTTGGTGCTAAGGAGGCAAGGACAGGCGTGGGTTCCCCAGGAATCTGGCAAAGGTCTCCATTTCGGTGCAACGAGACCGACACGACCAGCACGACAGGATGGATGTCATTGCCGAGCCCACCGCTGCGTCACAACTTGAAGCTTTGTAGGCAAAGACCACCTTTCGTCGGGATAAGATGTACTACTTGTCCCCTTTTCAAGTTGGCCACTGTGTTGGTGCAACAAACCCGGCGTATGTTGCCCGGACTATACACAGGCCCAAGAGCAAGGTTGCAGCATCCAAGGCAAGGCCAAGTAGAAGAGATAGCTCTTTGAGAAATCAAAGGGCGGATCAAGAAGACCAAGACAAACCAAATGAGCAAGCTACCATTAAGGAAAAACAGAAGACAAGTCTCTAGACTCCCATGACAAGTTTGTTGGGGGCGCCGAGGGCAGGTTGCCCTGCCAAGGCTCCACGGCTCCACCTCACAGCAACGCAAGTCACCTATCAGTGCGGTGTGGAGCCCCCAGGTGATTAAGTGGCTGTCATTTGGCACGTGGCAGCCATTTCTGAGGAAGAGCACCCCTAAATGACACCTCACTACTGCAGGATGCTGCTAACGTGACACTATGATTAAAGACCCTTCGACGAAACTGTGTGCGATGCAATAATCGCAAACGGTGGTGTAAAAAAACGTCAAAAAGTGCAAAACATTTGCGATGACGGATGCATCAAACATGGTTCAGATTTTAGTTGTGTGTGCGATGCAGGGCATACGGTTCAGTTCAATTAACTGTTTGCGATGAGGAGGAACAAAAGAAACAGGCATCCAGATGAAGGTGTGTGCGATATGCAGCATGCGGTTCACTCGGATGAACTGTTTGTGATGAGGATGAAAAACAGAAATGGGCAGCTAGATAAAGGTGTGTGCGATTGAGGGCATATGCTTCAGAAGGATTAACTGTTCACGATTAGGCAACATAACAGAAACAATCAGCCAAATCAAAGTGTCTGCGATTGATGGCATACTTCACACTGATGAACTGTTTGCGATTAGCCACAACAAAAGAAATAGTTAGACAGATCAACGTGTGTGCACTAGACGGGCACACACTCTAATTAAAAGAAGCATGCGCGATGGTAATAACGAACACGCACGGTTGTTGGAACAAGACGTGTGCTGACATTTCCTATTACGGTGCACCCTATGGTGCAAACGCCACATATGCGGCCGATAAAGTGTGCCCATGTTACGCCTTCCAGGAATAGTGCCGCACTTAGAACCGTCAATAAATTTTGAGCCCGCATCCCATCACATTCCAAATTACTACCACGCTATATTCAATTGCATGCCTGTTCACACCGATCAAAACCTAAACAGTTTACCACTTAGGAGCGTATTAGTACTCGGTTATAAATACTACTGCTCCAAGATGACTGCACATTCCTCCTCAACTCCTCATCGATAAAAACAAGCAAGTCATTCGTCATCGTTCCCTTGTGTCTACCATGGCTAGCGTGAGTTCTGGGTTGAGAGATTGCCACCAGGGAGAAGCGGGCATGGAAGCGGAAGCGCGAGATGTAATGCCTCACTGTGAAAGCAGACGGCATGTTCCGCCGCGCGGCCGTAGCAGCACAGAGGTCCCGCCGAGCTGCCGAAGTAGCACGGAGGTCCCACCGTGCCGTGGATGCAATAGATTGGTCCGGCCGCATCGCGGAAGCAGAAGAGATGTCCCGCCGTGACACGAATGCAGCAGAGATGTCTTACCGCGCCGCGGCCGCCTGGGAAAATGTCTCGCGGGCAGGCGGTGACTCTTACAGGCGCATGCATGCAATCGTCCATAGCCAGATGGATCAGCTCTCCGGTTGGGCGAGGGTGCAGGATGACATGAAAGCCTCGTTTGAACAGTCTACCTGTGTCATCCGGCAACTATGGGAGGGCAATGTGAAGCTCCAGGCCGGAAGGGCGAAGCAAGCGGAGGAGACCGCTGCTTGTTGAAGAGGACGGGTGTCATCGTCAAGAAACTTATGGACGAGAATGCCATGCTCCGCATCGAGTGCGAAAGGCTGGTGAAGGAATCTGTGGATGCTGCCAAGCAGCGTGTTAAGGACATGAAACTGATGAAAGAGATCATCGCCGCTCGCCGCGAGAACTAGTCTTCATGACCTGCAACGCATCAAGAAAGTAGAGATCAGCGAGCTAGATCGTTGTATGCGTCTTCCTTCTTCTTTTGCCCTTGTGTATTTCGGGTGTAGCCGCATGTGGCTTTTTTAATTATCTTCCTAATTATGTAAGACAATTATTATGCACTGTCATCGTCCTTATATTCACCAGTCTTGTTATAAGTCGCATTTTATGCTATATAGGTCCGTCAGATCTTACATCAAGATCCGTGCAAAACTTTCATTCAAATTTTCTTTTTCTCTCTTAAATCTCAGTAAAGTGAGACATAGCCATGCCGTGAAATAGGGGCTCGGGCGCCATTAATGGAGACATTTGGTGGGAGGTGCGTGGCGGATAGAGGTCAAAGGGCTCTCCTCCCGATGAGCACGCGTAGGGATTTGATCGCACGCCTCCGGTACTCAAATAGCTACCCCACATGGCACCTACTAGCCAATAAAAAGGGGGACACGGGGCGGCACGTAATTGGTAAGTAGAACGCCCATGGTTTCAATAATACTTGTGTTTCCGATTTTTAACATGACATCACCTATTCCAAAATGACTTTGTTGATTGCTAATGTGTGCGCCTTCGCAAATCGGACAAAAAAAATTACCACAACATGTTGGTGCCATGTCATGACACCATGCCAAGTTTCATGATCTTTAGGCGTGTTTTGGATTTACAGGAATGAAAAAACCAAGTTTCTCAATATTTCCAGCCGAGCCATGACGCCCAGATGTTTGAATTTCATTCTCATTTCTTGCATGGGACCTAGAAATCCACCCAAGGAGACACATGTGATTTTTCAACCAACTTTGGTGCACTGGAGCATGTGCTTGTAGTTCAAATTTGAATTACGCACATCAAATGCCTAGAAATTCAATCAATGTATAAAAAAGGCCAAACGAACCCAGAATAATTCCAGAATTTAGCATGATACTTCTATTTGGTATAATCAACCTGTGTAAAAAAATTAAGGCGGGAGAAGGCAGTTTATGTCGTTTCGCACACAGAGGTGACACGTTCCCTCTCGGAACCACGAGCCTTCTTGAGAGAAGCTCTGGTTTGCAAGAAGCTTATACCAAAGCTTGTCCCAGTTCGGCCAAAAAAATTCCCACAGCATGTTGGTGCCATGTCATGACACCATGCCAAGTTTCATGATTTTCAGGCGTGTTTTGGATTTACTGGAATTAAAAAACCAAGTTTCTCAATCTTTCCGGCCGAGCAACGATGCCCAGATGTTTGAATTTCATTCCCATTTCTTGCATGGAACATAGAAATTCACCCAAGGACACACATGTGATTTTTCAACCAACTTTGGTGCACTAGAATATTTGCTTGTAGTTCAAATTTGAATTATGCACATTAAATGCCTAGAAATTCAATTAATGTATAAAAAAGGCCAAACGAACCTGGTATAATTCCAAAATTTAGCACGATACTTCTATTTGGTCTAATATGCATGTGTAAAAAAATTAAGGTGGCGGGAGAAGGCAGTGTACGAATGTCGTTCCGCACACGGAGGTGACACGTTCCCTCTCGGAACCACGAGCCTTCTTGAGAGAATCTCCGGTTTGCCAGAAGCTTGTACCAATGCTTGTCCCAATTCGGCTAAAAAATTTAGCACAGCATGTTGGTGCCATGTCATGACACCATGCCAAGTTTCATGATTTTCAGCCGTGTTTTGGATTTACATGAGTTAAAAAAACCAAGTTTCTCAATCTTTCCGGCGGAGCCACGACGCCCAGATGTTTGAATTTCATTCCCATTTCTTGCATGGGACCTAGAAGTTCACCCTAGGACACACATGTGATTTTTCAACCAACTTTGGTGCACTAGAGCATGTGCTTGTAGTTCAAATTTGAATTATGCACATTAAATGCCCAGAAATTCAATTAATGTATAAAAAAGGCCAAATGAACCTGGAATAATTCCAAAATTTAGCATGATACTTCTATTTGGTCTAATCTACCCGTGTAAAAAAAATTCAGGCGGGAGAAGGCAGTGTCTCATTTTGCACACGGAGGTGACATGTTCCCTGTCGGAACCACGAGCCTTCGTGAGAGAAGCTCCGGTTTGCAAGAAGCTTATACCAAAGGTTGTCCCAATTCGGCCAAACAATTTACCATAGCATTTTGCTGCCATGTCATGACACCATTCCAAGTTTCATGATTTTCAGGCGTGTTTTGGATTTACTGGAATTAAAAAACCAAGTTTCTCAATCTTTTCGGCCGAGCAACGACGCCCAGATGTTTGAATTTCATTCCCATTTCTTGCATAGGACCTAGAAATTCACCCTAGGACACACATGTGATTTTTCAACCAACTTTGGTGCACTGGAATATGTGCCTGTAGTTCAAATTTGAATTATGCACATTAAATGCCCAGATATTCAATTAATGTATAAAAAGGCCAAACAAACCCGGAATAATTCCAAAATTTAGCACGATACTTTTATTTGGTCTAATCTGCCTGTGTAAAAGAATTGAGGCAGCGGGAGAAGGCAGTGTACATATGTCGTTTCGCACACGGAGGTGACACGTTCCCTCTCGGAACCACGAGCCTTCTTGAGAGAATCTCCGGTTTTGCAAGAAGCTTGTACCAATACTTGTCCCAATTCGGCCAAAAAAATTACCATAGCATGTTGGTGCCATGTCATGACACCACGCCAAGTTTCATGATTTCCAGACGTGTTTTCGATTTAAATGAATTAAAAAATCAAGTTTCTCAATCTTTCCAGCCAAGCGACGACACCCAGATGTTTGAATTTTATTCCCATTTCTTGCATGGGACCTAGAAATTCACCCAAGGACACACCTGTTATTTTTTAACCAACTTTGGTCCACTAGAGCATGTGCTTGTAGTTCAAATTTGAATTATGCACATTAAATGACCATAAATTCAATTAATGTATATGTAAGTCCAAATGAATCGAGAATAATTCCAAAATTTAGCATGATACTCAAATAATTCTATGTTGCCTCTATTAAAAATCATGTGGGGGTGAGGGAGTCCTGGACTAAGGGGTCCTCGGGCGTCTGACCTATTGGATGTGGGCCGGACTGATGGGTCGTGAAGATACAAAGGCCGAAGACACTACCCGTGTCCAGATGGGACTCTCCTTGGCGTGGAAGGCAAGCTTGGCGACCAAATATGAAGATTCTTTTCTCTGTAACCGACCTTATATAACCCTAGAACTCTCTTGTGTCTATATGAACTGGAGGGCTAGATCCGTAGACATATTCGAATAATCATAGTCAGACTGACTAGACATTTAGGGTTCAGCCATTACGATCTCGTGGTAGATCAACTCTTGTAATATTCATATTCATCAAGATCAATCAAGTAGGAAGTAGGGTATTACCTCGATAGAGAGGGCCCGAACCTGGGTAAACATTGTGTCCCCCATCTCATGTTACCATCGACCATATACACACAGCTCGGGACCCCCTACCCGAGATCCACTGGTTTTGACACCGACATTGGTGCTTTCATTGAGAGTTCCACTGTGCCGTCATCAAGAGGATTGATGGCTCCTTCTACCATCTTCAATGATGCTGTCCAAGGGGAAGTCTTCCTCCCCGGACAAATATTTGTATTCGGTGGCTTTGCACTACAGGCCAACTCGCTTGGCCATCTGGAGCAGATTGAAAGCTACGGCCCTGGCCATCAGGTCAGATTGGAGGCTTGAACTACGTCGCAGATATCCGCGGAGACTTGATCTTTGATGGATTCGAGACCACGGCAGCCGCTCCCTGCCACCACGATGAACATGACGTAAATCTGTCATCGGAACATACCCAAGAGATAGTATCTGTAGCTGCTCAGGCTTTAGATCTGGAGCAGATCACGCCATCGGAGGACGGGAAGCTCAACCCCGCCACGGAAGCCGCAGACTCAGCGGCGTTGGAGCCGCACACAGACTTAACTTTAGGTGACATCTGTGTCATCGGAACCATGGACTCGTCTCCGGCTACAAGCTCCGAACATTGCGCGTCCACGTACGTTGAGCTTGATCGGTCATCGATCGTCGAATTCAGCTTCGTGGATATCTTCCGATACTCGTCTTTGGGTGATGTGTTAAACTCGTTAAGAGCCCTATCCTTAGTAGGGGGCTCACAGCTGAATTGTATCCGATTCGAACTGGAGGGTGACGAAGGAGAATTTTTCTTCCCACCCACCGCCCTCTTCATACACACTGTCGAAGACTTAACCAACATGCTCAATTATGGCTCCGAAGACATCGACGGTATGGACGACGATGCCGATGAGGAGCGGGGCCAAGACCCACTGTTTACCGGACGCTAGACGGCCACCCCTTCTTACGACATGTACATGGTGGATACACCTAAAAGAACTAACGACAATGACAAAGAAGATCCAGTTGAGGACAAACCTCCTGTAATACAACCAAAACGCCGGTGTCAGCGGCGCCGCTCTAAGTTGCGTCATGGAAAAGACAGCGATACTGGCACAGGGGAAAATAATATTCCGGACGATGCCAAAGATAACGAAGACCCCGTTGAGATAACCTCCGAACAGGAGTAACGGGAAAACGGGAAAGTTGGCCCCGACGAACAGGTCATAAAGGTTGACTCGGAGGACAGTAATTATCTTCCACTCTCCAAGGATGAGGTAAGCCTCGGCAGCAAGGATTTTATCGTGCCTGAGGAACCTCAGGAGCAGGAGCACTATAAGCGCCGGCTAATAGCCACTACAAGGAGCCTGAAAAAAGAAGTAGCAGCAGCTTCAAGCTGACCAAGATCTGCTCAATGACAGATGGACTGATGTCCTAGCAGCTGAAGAACATGGCCTCAAGCGCCCAGCCAAAAGCTACCCAAAGCGCAAATTGCTACCTCAGTGCGACGACGAGGCGCCGGAGCACATACCATCATCGCGCAATGCGGTTGACCGACCACCACGTGGTCGGGATAAAGCAGCAACTGAAGCCGAACACCAGCCCGCCCCACCTCATCATAAAAGCAGAGGTAAAACAGCTCGCAGTCATACATGCGACCTTCGGCAGGACCTAGACAATAGAGCAGGACATACCAGATCGATCTACGGATCGCGAGGACATGCCCCGACACGTGAGGACGGCTGTCTATTCGGACATGACAAGCCTAGCCACACCCGGGTCGAAAACTGTAGACTGACTCCATTGGAGCTACAACATAGAGGCGTCGCACACCCTCTTTGCTTCATAGATGAAGTAATGGAGCATGAATTCCCAGAAGGGTTTAAACCCATAAATATCGAATCATATGATGGAACAACTGATCCCGTGGTATGGATCGAGGATTTCCTTCCCCATATCCACATGGCTCGCGGAGATGACCTTCATGCCATCAAATACCTCCCGTTAAAACTCAAAGGTCCAGCTCGGCACTGGTTAAACAGTCTGCCTAAAAACTCTATTGGCAGCTGGGAGGTACATATGTCCAAGGTACATATGTCCGGCCACCAGACGTCGATGACTTAAGCCATATAGTTCAACAGCCCAAAGAATCAGCCAGGAAGCTCTGGACTAGGTTCTTAGTTAAAAAGAACCAAATCGTCGACTGTCCGGACGCGGAAGCCCTAGCGGCCTTCAAACACAGCGTACGGGACGAGTGGCTCGCCCGCCACATCGGTCAAGAAAAAAAAAATCTATGTCAGCCCTTACTGCTCTGATTACCCGCTTTTGCATGAGAGAAGACAGCTGGCTCGCTCGTAGAAGTAACAACGCCAATTATCCGGGCACTTCCGAAGTCCGAAATGGCAATGGCAAACCTCAACGCAGCAAACACAAACGTCGCAATGATAATGAAAGAACACGCGACACAGCAGTCAATGACGGATTCACTAGTATAGGCAAAGGTGTCCCGTCTTTCGATGAGATGGTGTCTATCGTTTTGGAGGAAATCGACTTTGACGATCCGACTACGAACGTGCGAGGACGTCGGCCTTAGCAATCGCTAAACCAATTCCGAGAGGTTATTGACCACACCGAAGCACGATCAACCTGACCACGAAGGTATGTTTCCTGCAGGAAAATGAAGAACAAGCAAGAAACTAAGATTGCAATCTGGATATTGCGAATATAAGATGAAAGCTTTATTGATCAAGGTGGGGTTCTGTGACGCCTTTGTCTGGTCGTTGAACACAAACGAAGTACGCAAAGTTGCTGCTATGGCGAACTTTAATCTAAACAAAACCCAAAGTCTAAATGACGCCCTAAGGGCTGTATATATGGAGGAAGAGGGGGGAATTTTGTGGCCCTTGGAGGAGGGGTCCGAAACCAACCCTAACTCTTGTTTCCCCACACATACAGACTCTAAAAACAGCCTATACTTGAGTATTTCAAAAATACATGGGCCTGGCCCAATAATAAGGTGACGCGGCACCTAAAATAGCCTCTGGACGAAATGTATGAAGTGGCATCTTGTATATTTCGTCCAAGGCTTCATGCACTCCTTATGGTGGCTTCAAAGTCCTGAAATCATCACTTGTAACTCTGTTCTTGATCCCCTTGCGCATGCCATCATCTCCATGCTTGAACTTGCTCCAAGGTTCATCTTTCTTGTCCAAGCTAGGCCTTTCATTTGCAAGCAAAACAAAGGTATCCAATTTAGGCAGCATCATATTCTCATGAACATTAGAATCGTTACCAAGAAACGAAAGTACCTGATAATTCAATTGGCATGCGCGAGCTCTAGTAATTGGACCAGTATGTATAGCAGCAGGGGCTGTGGGTGTAACAATGGTATTGATGTCCTCATCATCCTCCCCTTCTTGAAATGAAGTCGTCCTCGACGAAAGTCCATCGTCCTCACCCAAATAAGGCTTCAAATCTGCAATGTTAAAAGTGGGACTAACACCAAAATCTGCAGGTAGCTCAAGTTTATATGCATTATCATTTATTTTCTCGAACACCTTAAAAGGACCATTAGCACGTGGCATTAGCTTTGATTTGCGCAAATTAGGAAATCTATCCTTACGCAAATGTAACCAAACAAGATCTCCAGGTGCAAACACAACATGTTTTCTACCCTTATCTCCAGCAAGTTTATATTTAGCATTCATACGCTCAATGTTTTCCTTAGGTAACTCATGCATTTTTAAAATCAATTCAGCACGTTCTTTAGCATCAAAATTAACCTTCTCCGAAGATGGAAAAGGCAACAAATCAATAGGTGCACAAGGTAGGAAGCCATACACAATTTCAAAAGGGCACATCTTAGTAGTAGAATGCAATGAGCGATTATAAGCAAATTCAATATGAGGCAAGCCTTCTTCCCACATTTTCTTGTTATTCTTCAAAACAGCCCTAAGCATAGTAGACAATGTTCTATTGACCACTTCAGTTTGTCCATCAGTTTGGGGGTGACAAGTAGTACTAAAAAGCAGTTTAGTCCCCAACTTAGCCCATAAACATCTCCAAACGTGGCTAAGAAATTTAGTATCACGATCTGAAACAATAGTATTTGGCACACCATGCAAGCGAATAATTTCACAAAAGAACAAATCAGCAACATTAACAGCATCATCGCTTTTATAACATGGTATAAAGTGTGCCCTTTTTGAGAACCTATCCACAACAACAAATATGCTATCCCTCCCCTTCTTTGTTCGAGGTAAACCTAAAACAAAGTCCACAATATATCCTCCCAAGGAACACTAGGTATAGGCAAAGGCATATATAAACCATGAGGATTGAGTCGTGACTTAGCTTTTTGACATGTAGTGCAGCGAGCAACAAAACGCTCAACATCCCGTCTCATATTTGGCCAAAAGAAATGTGTAGAAAGTATACCCTCCACCTTCTTGATGCCAAAGTGTCCAATTAATCCTCCTCCATGTGCCTCCTGCAACAACAAAAGACGAACGGAGCTAGCTGGAATGCATAGCTTGTTAGCACGAAAGACAAATCCATCGTTAAGAACGAACTTGTTCCAAGTTCTCCCTTCCTTACAATTCTGTAATACATCTTGAAATTCAGCATCATGCACATATTGATCATTGATGGTCTCCAAACCTAATATTTTAAAGTCAAGTTGTGAAAGCATAGTATAACGACGAGACAATGCATCAGCAATAACATTTTCTTTACCCTTCTTGTGTTTAATGACATAAGGGAAAGCCTCAATGAATTCAACCCATTTAGCATGTCTATGGTCCATTTTTGCTTGACTTTTAATGTGTTTCAAAGATTCATGATCAGAATGTATAACAAACTCCTTGGGCCATAAATAATGTTGCCATGTTTCTAAGTTCTGAACAAGAGCATATAATTATTTATCATAAGTAGAATAGTTCAGACTAGGCCCACTCAATTTTTCGGAAAAGTGTGCAACAGGTTTGCCATCTTGTAATAACACACCTCCTAATCCAATTCCACTAGCATCACATTGAAGCTCAAAAGTCTTATTAAAATCAGGAAGTTGGAGTAAAGGAGCATGTGTCAACTTATCTTTCAATACCGTGAAGGCTTCTTCCTGTGCGGTACCCCAAACAAAAGGCACATCCTTCTTTGTAAGCTCGTTGAGAGGTGCGGCAATGGTGCTGAAATCTCTCACAAAACGCCTATAGAATCCACCGAGGCCAAGGAAACTCCTCACTTGTGTGACCGTTTTGGGCTGCGGCCGACTCTCAATAGCTTCAATCTTGGCTTTATCAACTTCAATTCCCTGTGGAGTAACAACATAGCCAAGAAAAGATACTCGGTCGGTGCAAAAGGTGCACTTTCCAAGGTTACCAAACAAACGTGCATCACGTAGAGCAATAAAAACAGCACGTAAATGTTCCAAATGTTCATCCAAAGATTTGCTATAAATCAATATGTCATCAAAGTAAACTACCACAAATCGTCCAATGAAAGCACGTAAAACTTCGTTCATTAATCTCATGAAAGTACTAGGTGCATTAGTTAACCCAAAAGGCATGACTAACCACTCATATAATCCAAACTTAGTTTTAAATGCTGTTTTCCATTCATCTCCCAATTTCATACAAATTTGATGGTATCCACTACGCAAATCAACTTTGGAGAATATTGTAGATCCACTCAATTCATCAAGCATATCATCTAGCCTAGGAATAGGATGACGATAACGAATAGTAATATTATTAATGCCTCTACAATCAACGCACATACGCGATGTACCATCCTTTTGCAGCACTAAAATGATAGGAACAACACAAGGACTAAGGCATTCGCGTATATAACCTTTGTCGAGCAGTTCTTGTACTTGATGCATAATCTCCTTCGTCTCCTCTGGATTGGTACGGTCTGGTGCACGGTTGGGTAATGATGCACTGGGAATTAAGTCAATTTGGTGCTCAATCCCTTTAATAGGTGGTAATCCCGGTGGCACCTCTTGTGGAAAGACGTCAGCGAACTCCTGCAAAATGTTAGTGACAGCAGGAGGCAAAGAGGAAGGCACGTCCTCGAATGAAAATAATGCCTCTTTGCACACAAATGCATAGCAAACAGATTTGCTAACATCTAGACCATCAATATCAGATTTGGTGGCAAGTAAACATGCACTTTTCAATTTAATTTCAGAAACAACACAAGATGGTTTATTATTAGGCTTCATTTGTTGCTCAAATTCTTTTGCCACAATCTTATTTTCACTCTTATTTTTCTCCTGTTTTGCTTTATTAGCTATATTAATATCATCTTTCAAAATGGAATCAGGAGTCATAGGAAGCAAAGTAATATTTGTATCCTTATGAACAAGAGTATACTAATTGTTTCTACCATGGTGTACAGAATTTTTATCAAATTGCCATGGTCTACCAAGTAATAAGGAACATGCTTGCATAGGTACCACATCACAATCAACGTAATCAGCATATGTAGAGATACTAAAATGCACATGAACGGTACATGTTACCTTAACCTTGCCGCTGTTGTTGAACCATTGGATGTAGTAAGGATGTGGATGTGGTCTTGTGGTGAGCGATAGCTTCTCCACCATCTCCATGCTAGCCAAGTTATTGCAGCTCCCTCCATCTAGGATGACGCGAACAGAACGTTCCTTCACAACTTCCTTTGTATGGAACAAATTATGCCTCTGATTTTGCTCAGCTTGTGTAACCTTCACACTCAAAACACTTGAGCAACTAAACATTCATACCTATCAGCATCTTCAGCAGCCATGTATTGCGTCTCATGATCAGAATCCTCTCCACCATGTTCTTCATGTGTAATAAGAGTCAAAGTCTCCTCATCATAGTCACTAGCGGACTCATACCCACCATCCTCAGTAACAATCATCACACGCTGAGATTTGCATTCTCTCGCAAAATGTCCTCTTCCCTTACAACGACAACAAATAATATCACTTGTGTGCCCTGTTGATGCCATGGAAGAAGAAGAACTCTGTGCAGGCCTAGCAGGTGTGCTCTTGGCAGATAGTGGTGGTTGTGCTTGCTTTCTTCTATCACGGCTGGAGGTGGCACCTGATGCAAGTGCTGGTGCAGTGGAAATAGAGGATGCACGTGGTGTCCATGATGAAGATCGACCTGCAGAAAAGTTAGTTCGCGCCAATGCATGTTGATCCTGCACTTCACGTTAAGCTTTACAAGCAAGATGGAATAAACGAGTGATATTAGTATACTCCTTATACTCTAGAATCGTCTGAATCTCTCTATTTAATCCACCCATAAAACATGCAAGCATAGCTTTATTCTCCGCAACAATACCACATCTAATCATGCCAGTTTGTAATTCCTGATAATATTCTTCTACAGAATTTTTCCCTTGTCTTAAACGCTGTAATTTTTGAAGTAATTCACGTTGATAAAATGGTGGAACCCAACGAGTACGCATAGCAGTTTTCAAAGCAGCCCAAGTAGTTGGAATAGGATATAATCTACAATGTTTAGACCACCGAACACATGCAAAGCTAGTGAAAGCACAAACAATAGCAGGATCACGTCTCTCCTCAGGATACTGTTAACATGTAAATCGTTGTTCAGTCTCTAACTCCCAAGATATATATCAGGAACATATCTACCCTCAAATGGTGGAATGTTCAATTTCATTTTAGGGAGATGGTCATGATCACGTACCTGAGGTGGTTGTGCAGCCCTACCATTGCGATGATATGCATGAGGACGACCTGATGGCGGTGGTGCTGGTGGTTGCACGTAGTTCTGATTTTGATCAACCTCATCCTCGTAATGGTCCTCCAGCTCTGAAGTAGCAGCATGAGCTACAGAAGCATCAACAGCGGCACCAGAATTTTGACCAGGCTCAAGGGGAATGCATAGTGCCCGTCCCACTTGATTTGGAAGGCGATGTTGTTGTTGTAGAGGTGCGTTAGGTGCAGCCGGTGGTGGTGGTGGAAGACGCGCGAGCAATTCATTAAACTTGTTATCGAGTGATAGAGGCAAAGGTGTCCCGATGTTTCGATGAGATGGTGGCTATCGTTTTCTGTGGGAGTCGACCTTGACGATCCGACTACGAACGTGCGAGACGTCGCGCCTTAGCAATCGCTAAACCAACTTCCGAGGGGTTATTGACCACGCCGAAGCACGATCAACCTGACCACGAGGGCCTGTTTCCTGCGAGCAAACGAAGAACAAGCAAGAAACTGAGATTGCAATCTGGATATTGCGAATATAAGATGAAAGCTTTATTGATCAAGGTGGGGTTCTGTGACGTCTTGGTCTGGTCGTTGGACACAAACGAAGTACGCGAAGTTGCAGCTATGGCGAACTTTTAATCTAAACAAAACCCAAAGTCTAAACGACGCCCTAAGGGCTGTATATATGGAGGAAGAGAGGGGAATTTCGTGGCCCTTGAGGGTGGGGTCCGAAACCAACCCTAACTCTTGTTTCCCCACACATACGGACTCTAAAAATAGCCTATACTTAAGTATTTCGAAATTACATGGGCCTGGCCCATTAATAACGTGACGCAGCACCTAGAATAGCCTATGGACGAATATTATGAAGTGGCATCTTGTATATTTCGTCCATGGCTTCATGCACTCCTTATGGCGGCTTCAAAGTCCTGAAATCATCACTTGTAACTCCGTTCTTGATCCCCTTGTGATAGAGGCAAAGGTGTCCCGATGTTTCGATGAGATGGTGGCTATCGTTTTCTGTGGGAGTCGACCTTGACGATCTGACTACGAACGTGCGAGACGTCGCGCCTTAGCAATCGCTAAACCAACTTCCGAGGGGTTATTGACCACGCCGAAGCACGATCAACCTGACCACGAGGGCCTGTTTCCTGCGAGCAAACGAAGAACAAGCAAGAAACTGAGATTGCAATCTGGATATTGCGAATATAAGATGAAAGCTTTATTGATCAAGGTGGGGTTCTGTGACGTCTTGGTCTGGTCGTTGGACACAAACGAAGTACGCGAAGTTGCAGCTATGGCGAACTTTTAATCTAAACAAAACCCAAAGTCTAAACGACGCCCTAAGGGCTGTATATATGGAGGAAGAGAGGGGAATTTCGTGGCCCTTGAGGGTGGGGTCCGAAACCAACCCTAACTCTTGTTTCCCCACACATACGGACTCTAAAAATAGCCTATACTTAAGTATTTCGAAATTACATGGGCCTGGCCCATTAATAAGGTGACGCAGCACCTAGAATAGCCTATGGACGAATATTATGAAGTGGCATCTTGTATATTTCGTCCATGGCTTCATGCACTCCTTATGGCGGCTTCAAAGTCCTGAAATCATCACTTGTAACTCCGTTCTTGATCCCCTTGCGCATGCCATCAACTTCATGCGTGTTCTTGCTCCAATGTTCATCCTTCTCTAAGCTAGGCCCTTCATTTGAAAGCAAAACAAATGTATCCAATTTAGGCAGCATCATAATCTCATGAACATTAGAATCATTACGAAGAAACGAAAGTACCTAGTAATTTAATTGGCGTGCGAGAGCTCTAGTAATTGGTCCAGTATATGTAACAGTAGGGGCTGTGGGTGTAACAATGGTATTGATGTCCTCATCATCCTCCCCTTCTTGAAATGAAGTCGTCCTCGACGGAAGCTCATCTTCCTCACCCAGATAAGGCTTCAAATCTGCAATATTAAAAGTGGGACTAACCCCAAAATCTGCAGGTAGCTCAAGTTTATATGCATTATCATTTATTTTCTCTAAAACCTTAAAAGGACCATCAGCACGTGGCATTAGCTTTGATTTGCGCAGATTAGGAAATCTATCTTTACGCAAATGTAACCAAACAAGATCTCCAGGTGCAAACACAACATGTTTTCTACCCTTATCTCCAGCAAGTTTATATTTAGCATTCATACGCTCAATGTTTTCCTTAGTTAACTCATGCATTTTTAAAATCAATTCAGAACATTCTTTAGCATCAAAATTAACCTTCTCCGAAGATGGAAGAGGCAACAAATCAATAGGTGCACGAGGTAGGAAACCATACACAATTTCAAAAGGGCACATCTTCGTAGTAGAATGCAATGAACGATTATAAGAAAATTCAATATGAGGCAAGCATTCTTCCCACATTTTCTTGTTATTCTTCAAAACAGCCCTAAGCATAGTAGACAATGTTCTATTGACTACTTCAGTTTGTCCATCAGTTTGGGGGTGACAAGTAGTACTAAAAAGCAGCTTAGTCCCCAACTTAGCCCATAAACATCTCCAAAAGTGGCTAAGAAATTTAGTATCACGATCTGAAACAATAGTATTTGGCACACCATGTAAGCGAATAATTTCACGAAAGAACAAATCAGCAACATTAACAGCATCATCGCTTTTATGACATGGTATAAAGTGTGCCATTTTCGAGAACCTATCCACGACAACAAATATGCTATCCCTCCCCTTCTTTGTTCGAGGTAAACCTAAAACAAAGTCCATAGATATATCCTCCCAAGGAACACTAGGTACAGGCAAAGGCATATATAAACCATGAGGATTGAGTCGTGACTTAGCTCTTTGACATGTAGTGCAGCGAGCAACAAAACGCTCAACATCCCGTCTCATCTTTGGCCAAAAGAAATGTGTAGCAAGTATATCCTCCGTCTTCTTGACGCCAAAGTGTCCCATTAATCCTCCTCCATGCGCCTCCTGCAACAATAAAAGACGAACGGAGCTAGCTGGAATGCATAGCTTGTTAGCACGAAACACAAATCCATCCTTAAGAACGAACTTGTTCCAAGTTCTCCCTTCCTTACAATTCTGCAATACATCTTTAAATTCAGCATCATTAACATATTGATCCTTGATGGTCTCCAAACCAAATATTTTAAAGTCAAGTTGTGAAAGCATAGTAGTATAACGACGAGACAAGGCATCAGCAATAACATTTTCTTTACCCTTCTTGTGTTTAATCACATAAGGGAAAGTCTCAATGAATTCAACCCATTTAGCATGTCGATGGTTCAGTTTTGCTTGACTTTTAATGTGTTTCAAAGATTCATGATCAGAATGTATAACAAATTCCTTGGGCCATAAATAATGTTGCCATGTTTCTAAGGTCCGAACAAGAGCATATAATTCTTTATCATAAGTAGAATAGTTCAGACTAGGCCCACTCAATTTTTCAGAAAAGTATGCAACAGGTTTTCCATCTTGTAATAACACACCTCCTAATCCAATTCCACTAGCATCACATTCAAGCTCAAAAGTCTTATTGAAATTAGGAAGTTGGAGTAAAGGAGCATGTGTCAACTTATCTTTCAATACCGTGAAGGCTTCTTCCTGTGCGGTACCCCAAACAAAAGGTACATCCTTCTTTGTAAGCTCGTTGAGAGGTGCAGCAATGGTGCTGAAAACTCTCACAAAACGCCTATAGAAACCAGCGAGGCCAAGGAAACTCCTCACTTGTGTGACCGTTTTGGGCTGCGGCCAACTCTCAATAGCTTCAATCTTGGCTTTATCAACTTCAATTCCCTGTGGAGTAACAACATAGCCAAGAAAAGATACTCGGTCGGTGCAAAAGGTGCACTTTCCAAGGTTACCAAACAAACGTGCATCACGTAGAGCAATAAAAACAGCACGTAAATGTTCCAAATGTTCCTCCAAAGATTTGCTATAAATCAATATGTCATCAAAGTAAACTACCACAAATCGTCCAATGAAAGCACGTAAAACTTCGTTCATTAACCTCATGAAAATACTAGGTGCATTAGTTAACCCAAAAGGCATGACTAACCACTCATATAATCCAAACTTAGTTTTAAATGCTGTTTTCCATTCATCTCCCAATTTCATACGAATTTGATGGTAACCACTACGCAAATCAACTTTGGAGAATATTGTAGAGCCACTCAATTCATCAAGCATATCATCTAGCCTAGGAATAGGATGACGATAACGAATAGTAATATTATTAATGCCTCTACAATCAACGCACATACGCGACGTACCATCCTTTTTCGGCACTAAAATGATAGGAACAGCACAAGGACTAAGGGATTCGCGTATATAACCTTTGTCGAGCAGTTCTTG